>NC_088876.1:4789500-5089500 GCF_032884065.1 Artemia franciscana
CCATTTAGACTGTCAATATTTTTTTAAGTTCATCTTGGTATGGTTTATACGGATATGATTTTTAATTTAAGATAATTCATGACAAAATCTGATAAATTATCATATCGAGATGGCATGTGCCAACTATAGCACAATCATTATGGAGTGTGTAGCACATGGTGGAACTGTGTGGCACTGTGTTTGCTAGGATTTACACCAAGTGGCGAAAGTGGGTGACCCCTTGCTTTACTCTGTAACTATTTACGTTAAACTGATAAAGATTTAATTCTCATTAAGTCTACAATTATCTATGCTGTTAGGGTAAACTTGGTTGTTTTAATATTACGCAGTCTCTAATGTTGTACCCCATTTTCTTGAGTGATACAGTGTTGGACTGTTAAGGCAGGACGGGCTCTCAAGGAATCTTCCTATCCCTCCTATGTTAAACATTTGGAGTTTGCCTGACGTTCCTGAATTAATGATTTTGGTGGTTTTATTTTAGTAGATATAAAAAAAATCTGGTGAATATCTTGATCTTAGCGAATCTTAAATCCGACAATTATTTTTTTGAAAGTCAGCATATATATATATATATATATATATATATATATATATATATATATATATATATATATATATATATATAGCCTATATATATTTATATATATATATATATATATATATGCTGACTTTCAAACGGGAGCGATGCGGCTCCATAGTAGCCGAAACTCTAAGAACAGATTCTTGATAACAATAAATACATCAAAAGAATTGAATTTTAATGCAAGTTCAAAATATATAAAATTTATCACGTTTAATGTTACCCATATAAAATTTACGATCTTAGAGAATTTGCCTAATTTTTGAAAAGGAGGGAAAACTCCCAAAGTATCAAGTGATCTTAATAAAAATCACGCCATCGGATTCAGCATATCAGAGAACCCTACTGTAGAGGTTTGAAGCTCCCATACACAAAAATGCTTGATTTTTTTTGCCAGAAGTAAGATTACGGACGCGTATTCATTTGTTTTTTGGTTTTTTTTTCTCCAGGGGTGATCGTATCGAATCCCTTATCCTAGAAGATCGGGAGAGGGCTCATTTGATCGGGAATCAAAAGTTCTAGTGTCCTTTTTAAGTGACCAAAGATATTGGAGAGTATCTTGCCCCCACCCCACGCCGCTGTTTGGTCAAAGTCATCCGATCAAAATTTTGAGATAGTCATTTTGTTCAGCATAGTCGATAGTTCTAATAACTGTGTCTTTGATGATGACTCAATACATACGGTATAGTATTGACTATTGGGAAGTATACACTTTTTTTTTGAGGGGAGGGGGTTTGCCATTGGGATATGCTAGAGGATATTTCTATGAAGTAATTTTTTGTTGGGGAAGGGAATTTTCCATGGAGGAGGAGCTGGATTTCCCGGCATTATTTTGAAAAACGATCAGAAATTAAATATAAAAAATAAGTTTCTTCAACTGAAAGTAAGAAACAACATTAAAACTTAAAACAAACAGAAATTATTACGTATATGAGGGGGCTGCCGCTCCTCAATACATCGCTCTTCAAACTAAAGTTTTTTTAAAGACTTTTAAAAAAGCTTATTATTCTAATATATTATCTGGTATTTCTGGTATTTGGTATTTCTAGAGTCCTTCTTAAATAAACAGAACACAAATTCAAATTTTAATGTAAAAAACAGGGTATTAAGGAAGCCCCACCCCTGAAATATGCAATAATTTCTTTTCTTTTTAAGTTTTAATGTTGATCCTTAGTTTCAGTCGAAGAAAAACTTTTTTTTTGTTTAATCCACCCAATATTTTATGTTTTTAATTGGCAGTTGCTACTACCAAAGCGGCATATGGAGATATTATTCATCATAAATTGGATTCCGGATTCTTCCTAGTTTTCTTTATAAGATATATAAAAGATATTATAAGATATGACTGTACGAGTTTCCTCTTGACCAATTGAAGTTATCTTTAATTTCTCTGTCTTCGGTACTTCGAGATATTTGGATTTTTCTCATCTTGCAGTGACGTCAATTCACGATAATGTAAGAAGGGGGGGGAGTTAAAATATATTTTCAAAATCTAAGGGGAGGGGGGGTAAATTTGCTTATTTTAGCTTTTTTCAACAAAATACCTACAGCAAGGTATTTTTCAATGAAAATACCAAACAAGATTGTTTTTCAAATCTAGGTGGGAGGGGAGAGAAAATGCCCTTTACTTTCAACTTACATATTGCCATCTTGACCCTCTCTGGTACTTGAAAATATTTGGATTTTCTCTTCTTGCAGTGACGTCAATTCAGGATAACATAAGAGGGGAAGGGGGGTGGCAATATGTATTTTTCAAAATTTAAGGGGACAATTTGGCCACAGTTGTTTCATCGAAATATTAAAAGCCAGGCATATTTCAATGAACAGTAATCGGATTAACTGCCCTTCCTGACTACAAAGGTCCCTTCGTCGGCCATCCAATGTTTTGCTACTGCGAGGTTTAATCTCTGGGTCCCTTTGTACCTTTGTACCCAAACAAGATGTTTTTCAAATCTAGGCGAGGGGGGGCAAATACCCTTTTTTCCACTGACGTCACTGCTATCTTGACTATATTCGGTACTTTAAGGTTTGTGTGGTACTTTAAGATTTTTGCGTTTCTCCACCATGCAGCGGCGTCAATTCGCTGAAATGTTGGGGGAGGGGGGATTTATTTGTCTAAATCTAAGGAAAGTAATTTTGATCCTTTTTTTACCATGCAGTGGCGTCAATTCGCTGAAATGTCGGGGTAGGGGGGATTTATTTGTCTAAATCTAAGGAAGGTAATTTTGATCCTTTTTTTACCATGCAGTGGCGTCAATTCGCTGAAATGTCGGGGGAGGGGGGATTTATTTGTCTAAATCTAAGGAAGGTAATTTTGATCCTTTTTTTACCATGCAGTGGCGTCAATTCGCTGAAATGTCGGGGGAGGGGGGGATTTATTTGTCTAAATCTAAGGAAGGTAATTTTGATCCTTTTTTTACCATGCAGTGGCGTCATTTCGCTGAAATGTCGGGGGAGGGGGGATATATTTGTCTAAATCTAAGGAAGGTAATTTTGATCCTTTTTTTTACCATGCAATGGCGTCATTTCGCTGAAATGTCGGGGGAGGGGGATTTATTTGTCTAAATCTAAGGAAGGTAATTTTGATCCTTTTTTTACCATGCAGTGGTGTCATTTCGCTGAAATGTCGGGGGAGGGGGGATTTATTTGTCTAAATCTAAGGAAGGTAATTTTGATCCTTTTTTTACCATGCAATGGCGTCATTTCGCTGAAATGTCGGGGGAGGGGGATTTATTTGTCTAAATCTAAGGAAGGTAATTTTGATCCTTTTTTACCATGCAGTGGCCTCATTTCGCTGAAATGTCGGGGGAGGGGGGATTTATTTGTCTAAATCTAAGGAAGGTAATTTTGATCCTTTTTTTACCATGCAGTGGCGTCATTTCGCTGAAATGTCGCGGGGGAATTTATTTTTCTAAATCTAAGGAAGGTAATTTTGATCTTTTCAGCTTTTTTAATGTAAATACCTAGAGAAAAGCATTTTTCTATGAGAATACCAATAATATGTTTTTCAAAATCTAAGAGGGTGGAGAGCAAATGTGCCTTTCCCCTCAATCATCATCACCTTCACATCATCATCACTGCCACCTTGACTAAGTATCAATTTTTATTGCAGGTGGCTAGATTTCTGGTGACAAAAATTCAAAATGAGCGGAATATGCAACAGGTGTCCTCTACTGTTAATAGTGTTAGTTTTTATCCTAGTTCAATTGAGTGAAGCTCAGAGCAATGCAGGTTTACAAAGTTATAGTGAAGGATACTTTTCCAAGTCATCGTACGTGATTTTAGGAAATACATTTGATTTAAGAGGCCATCTAGGATTTAGTTTCAGGACATGTGGGCCCAAAGGATATGGTACCATCCTATTGCAGGTATGTACTCTTGATCTTATTACGATTTACCGTACCACCTGGGGCCTTCGCCCTCCCCCCAATATTTGGACATTTATATATTTTATGCACAGTTATTATATTCTTTTAATGTTTGCCTCGTCCAGGATACATTTCAAAGTTTGTGCCTGATTAAATAACTAAATATTAAATTTAATTAGAATTTTAAATTATTTAAAAAAGAAATTAATTTAGAGCTGTTGTTAATGGATGATAATGACGAAAATATTTCGCAGTCCGTTTAAATCTTCCAAAGATATATAGCGTTATGCGCAAACTCTGATACTATGTTGTCTGATCAGTTTGGGTATTTCTATATTGCTTTGTTCTTAATTTGTTCTATAATTAATATATTAATATATATATATATATATATATATATATGTATATATATATATATATATATAATACATTAATATAATTCTATAAAATTAATTTGTTCTTAATATGTTCTTTGTTCTTAATTTGTTTCTTTATTAAAACAGAAAATACGAATCATCCAAGACTTGGCCAGAGCCGAAGTTAACTCTTTGGTGCCCCTAGGCCCAAGCGTTTTGACACCCCTATACCTAAGCATTTTATGGGGGAGACAGAGAGCTTTACGGGGAAATCCCCGAAAATCCTGGGTAGTGGAAGCCCTGAAAAAAGGCAGCTGATGAGTGGCGAGCCAAAGTAATGCAAGAGAGAGGTGATACCAAACTCTTAGCTGCCGTTCTTGGGAGGCATCTGACAGTTTATAAGAGGCCACGGAATTCCTATGTTGTTTTAAAATCACTTTTCTCTGAATAGCCAGCGCGGCGGCGGAGTGCACCTGGCACTTTAACGATAAATCACTTTAACAATATCGGTCCAGTTTTTGTTAATAAAAAAAAAAAAAATACTCAGTATTTTTTTTTGTGCCCCTAGATCCAGGCCTGGTGCGCTTAGCCTATGTGTAAATCCTGGCCCAGGACTGTCATCAATTATCATAGCAATAAAATAATGAGAAAAACACTGTTAAACTGTGTTTTACTGTTAAACTAAAAAAAAGGCACTGAAAAACACCGTTAAATTAAACGAGAAGTACACGTTTTAGTTCAGGCTCATGATAATTTATTAATGAATAATAGATTAAAGATAGATAAATCTAGAAAAAAAGAAGCAAGATAAAAATATGCTATGTGATGTTTAAGAATTTTTCCCTTTTGAACTAAGTTAATAAGAATATTGACAAATGCTCTTAATCAATCGATCCAGCATAAATATTTAACTCAGTTAATGTATACGATCCATTATATCAGTTGTCGATATCTTTTTGAAACGATAACTCTTTCAGCTGGACTAACTCAATTGAAGATACACAAGTTTTGGGGGTCAAAATTGCAAGGTAGACCGAGGACAATACCCTAAAACGATGATTGAACTTATTCCCTCTTAATACATTGAAATATTTATTTTTATTCCTAAATTTGTGACGCCTGGTATAATTATATATGTGATTTTCTGCTTGTCTGTTATCAAGATTTTAGATGACTATTTAGTCTTCTAAATGAATTGCAATCGGGTAAAAGACACCCCGTCGGATGGTTAACCCAACAGAGGCCAGGAGATGCCAGGACACATACCCATCCTCAGCGTTAGGGGTAGTGCTCCAGCACATGTTGAACCCAGGATTGCCATCTCTACTGATTTATCACTATTTCAAGTGATTTTGTATATTGCCCAAAAAAATAAATCACTAAATCAGTACATAAATCACAAGATTATTGAAGAAAATCACTATATCAACAAAAACTATCTAAAATCTAATGATTTTTATTTTCACGGGTAGCAACTCTGGTTGAACCTGTGACGGATTTGGAGTGGAGCATTTACATGACACCTCCCACCATTAAGCAATTTCCTGGCGCTTTTTCTCTAATACCACTAGCAAAGATTTCCTAAGGTGTTCGAAGCATTGAAAACCCGTCCTTCAAGTCTGCATATTACCAGTTACCACTCTTGGTTGCCACCATTACTGTTAGACAGTGGCGTAATTTATTCAAAATGCTCGGGGGGGGGGGCAATCTTGGAGCCAATTTTCCAAATCAAGTGAAAATGACATTAAAAACTGAAAGATACCATAAAGGTAAAAAAAATGTTCTAAAGAAAACTGACTCGTTTCTGTGGATGCTTGAATTATGCAGGCTTATTTTAGTTTTGACAAGATTTTTGCAGAAACTAAATCTCAGCGGGGGGAGGGGGCAAACTGAGGCCTCTGAGGGGCAGTTGTCCCTCGCCTCGTAGCGGATGACGCCCCTGTTGTTAGATAATTTTTGGCTTTTTAGTGCTAGTGCATTAAAATAATCTTTTCTGTGGTATGTGTTATCTATTCAAATAATGGAACAATAGCAACAGCAACAATTGGGATGAAGAAATATTCAGGTCCTACAACTTGGCTGCAGCGGAACATCAAATTTTTATTTTACTATCATAAACCACATTTGCCAGACACACAAGTCAAGACCGTATCCAGGGGGTATGGGGTGTGACCCCCCCCCCACTAAATTTGTGTTCGTTTCGTAAAAATGTAGCAAAAATCCATGGATTTTTTTGAAGCTTCTTTTAATTTATTGCAACCCTTCCTTCACCCCAAACAAAATCCTGGATACGCTTAATCCGCAGGGATTGGCAGGGACTGAGGTGACGATCGGGCATTTGTCCCCGTAAAAGACCAAAAATAATAACTAAACAGTAAAACAGTTCAAAATAGGGATGATACCTTTTTATTGACAGTGAAATATAAAATTATTTAACTGGATATTTCGAACACATATACAGTGTTCATCATCAGCAGTAAAGTACTGCTGATAATGTTTTAGTGCTGATGATGATGATGAACACTGTATATGTGTTCGAAATATCCAGTTAATTTTATATTTCATTGTCAATAAAAAGGTATCATCCCTATTTTGAACTGTTTTACTTTCGTCATGGAAAGGCAGTGTGGTCTTCTAAGTTACCAACCAAACAGTGTTCTGAAAAATGTACCACTACTCCATTGTATAGATGTTTTAATAGTAAAAATAACTAGAGGGTATCTTGTAACCTCCTCTACGCTACATGTGGCCCCTAGCTGCTTCACTCCAAAATGGTATATGATAGTAACTACGAGATACTACTACTATTACCAACAGCACACCACAGCACCAAGTCACCCGAAGACAGCACAGCTACGCACGCACGCTCCTCCTCCCTCTCAATCTATTCAAAGCATCCCTCTTAAGTACATTGTCCTAATTCCTCTCCATTTTCAAGTAATCCCTGGATTTTTGTCTCCCTAAAAAATTCGTTGGATGCTTTATCTTGTAGTCTACAATATTTTAAACGAGGTCCATTAATTTGTATAAAAGTATCGATATAATGTATAATAGCCTCTTGTCTTTCTTTAATATGGTCTCTTTTAATCCTGCATATTTTGGGCCAAGTGAATTAATATTGGCTATTGAAGCCAGAAAAGGCAAATTTTTCTGGAATCCATACAAGTCACGAATAAGCATTTTTAAAAGGAACGTGACTTTCTGATATTGTTCCCTAAAAGATAAGCAATTTCTGAAAAATATGAGTTTGACTGTTTTGCTAATCAAATTTTTGCCTTTTGTACCAAATAGGCATTGAAATCAGATATTCGTGCGGAGAGTTTATTCATCATCGTACAATTACTGCAGGAACATTTTTACCTCCCCCCTCCCCTATTGGTGTTTAGTTGGAAAAGAAACTCTTTTTTGGCCTATTCCTTGAAACAATGAGGAAAAAACAAAATTGCCTCCTCCTACATTTTTGCCCCCTACCCTAATTTTTGTGAATCAACTTAACCGAAAGGAGGCCCTTTGTTAGGCTTGTAAATTTAACAAGCAAAAATATAGAGAAAACGGCTATAATATTTTAAACAAGGCAATGGACAAAAAACATTAACAAACTTTAAATAATAAAGAAATCCGAATATTTCGATTTCATGCCCGGAAGCCTTTATCAACGGGAAAAAGAATAAGTGAAAGAATTAAGTAAAATCAAGCAAATGTACAAAGAAAAGAAAAAAAAACGTGAAGTAAGAATATTAGGATTTCTTTATTATTTAAAGTTTGTTGGTTTTCTTGTTTGTTTGTTTTTCTTTGTTTTATTTAAAATATTATATACAATTTCAGTATATTTGCAATTGTTATATTCTGTAAATGGAAAAGTGGCGTGATCTAAGAAATTATTTAAGAAATTAATAGAAATCATGATGATGGAATGGTTTTTACGAAGGGCTAGGGGAAGAGCCAGGTTCGTATTTTTTTTGGGGGGGGAGGGGAGTGTTACAAGAAGATATTTTTTCGAGGGGGGAGCTTACAGTAAAACTTATAAAAATGCATAAAAAATTTATTTATATTTATTTTTTTACGTTTTTACGATTAATAAAAACATTTTTTTCGTGGGGGTGGGTGCTCAACCCTCCCCCCTCCTGGTTACGGTCTTGGGAAGAGCCACGTTTTGAAAACAGATAGGGGCAACAAACTACCAAAGAACCTCTTCTTCCTCTGTTTCTAAAAATATTATTCTGTTTTGTTTTACAGCTATTCTATAATCTTGTTTGTTTGAAAGAAATAATATGAGAGAATAAATTGCTATTGTGGGCTGGGTGAAACTACCCCTTCTTAAAAATTTCACGCAAATCGTGAACAATGTATTGTAAGATAGAAAGCTATTGTTAGCGAAACAAAATCAGTTTTCAATTTGGTGCTTTCCCGGGAAACGATGCGCAACGGAATACATTTCTGGTTCCTGCAAACGAAATTTATTGCTCATGGCATATTATGGCTCGTGGTTCATCAACATATTTAGTGTTTTTAGGCATCTTCTCCTCTTTTTTTTTCTTTTTTTTACATAGTGCAGCCTTTGGGCCTAGTACTCCTACAAAAACTAAAAAAAAAATAATTATGCAAAAAATCTATCTTCTTAGAAAGTATTGGGCGTTTTACCACCTATGCACTGCGTAATTATTCGATTGAAAGAAGTTGTGGCATATCATAAAAAAGCTCAGTATTTTAAATTTTGATTGGGTTAATAATGTTTTAAATCATTTTTTAACCTGAAATGAGTTGTCAATTTCATTGGGTTGCCGTCAGTTTTTTTTCAAATACTTAGCTTGTCTTTATTATGTACTTATTCAATATAATAAAATAAATAATTCACAAATAATTCAATATAATAATCTGTATTATTGACTAAAAACAATAAAAAAAATAAACCAATGTAATAAAGCACACCTTCTAACACGTAAGTATTAAGCCACGTCTACATTCAACGTTCTCTTGAAAACCGGGATGGAAAATTGATAATTTGGATAGTGTAGACCGCAACTGCCGTTCTTGTTTCTTGTTTCCGGGTACGGCACTAACAGACGCCTATAAGTGGGTTGAAATGCAAAAAAAAAAAAAAAAAAAAAAAAAAGGAAGTGAAGATGGGTTGTTCTGTTTTTGGGAGCTTTATTAAGCTATAATTTTAAAAGGCAGCTATGGAGTGTGCCGAGAAAGATAAAGATGTTTCTAAAAACTCTCATATAAAATAAAGAGAATTTCTCAATAATTAGAATCTGGACGAAAAACTTTTATGATCGGAGAATGGAAAACTGGAAACAAGTAGCAGTCTACAATATTAATGTGGACTGCTACCTGTCACCCAGTTTTCCTGAAAACGCTGAATGTTGACGGACTCTTGGACAATAATATCTCTTTTTATTATTTGATACACTATGCGCTGTTCCTATTTTTGTCCGTTTAATGTGTTATGTAATCTGACGAATAGATGAACGAATTCTTTCTTTTTATTTTCAAACTCTCATTAGATCTTTTCAGTAACATCAATTGGGGAGGACAATGGCCACTCAAGAATTTTTGCCTATTCCCTAGATTCCAAAAAATTTTTTTTTTTACAGTAATTTCATTAATAATGGCTGTTTTGGCCTTATTCCCATTTATTCCCAGCCTATATTTTGAAAAATAATTTTTTGGCCCTCCTCCCCCATAATTTCTGTTAATTGAAGTTACTACCTCATTTACTTCCTCAACAGTAGGAGAAATGACACTTCGTTCTTGCTTACAGTTCGTTGCCACGAACTGTGACAACAAATACAACTCGAAAAGCTAACAACCTCGGGTTCTAAATTATAGAGGCAGTAATTTTTCAGCCACAACAGATGTTGGAAAAAAGTTGCCTCTTAATGACCTTTCAGGATAAACGTCATCGATCCAGTGCATTTAATAAAAAAAAGTAAATAAATAAATAAATATGGCAACACAAAAAAATTGATAACTCATTGTAAAAATCATGACTTTTAGAAACTTGCTCGAAGTAAACAATTCAGGTTTTTAATGTATAATCCTGGTACATATGACATCAATCTTTCGTTACTAAGTGGTTTTAGAAGTGATGAAAGGATAGGCTAAATTGGGTATCATGATCTACGCGTTTGCGTAGACTTAGTAAAGAGTGATGTGTCTCAAATGTATTCTACACAACGAATGGTCGTATAAAAACTGGCAGGAAGTCTGGTTTGATCAAAAATGAAAAAACTTGAGTGCTGTTTTGATAGTAAAAACAATTGGAGGGTATCTTGTTACCTCCTCTACGCTCCATAAGGCCTTCAGCTGCTTCAGTTCAAAATGGTATATGATAGAAATTACAAGATACTACTACTACTAACAGCTCACCGCAGCACCAAGCTGCCCGAAGCCAACACAGCTACACACGCTCCTCCTCCATCCCAATCTATTCAAAGCGTCCCTCTTTACACTTTCCCAGGAAGTTCCCATTTCCCTTAAATCTTTCCTTACGACATCCCCTCACCCAAACCATGGACGACCTGCTTTCCGTTTAGCCGAAAAGTACAAATGGATAATCTCTCATCCTTCATCTACAGAACGTGCCCTAGCCATCTCAACCTTTCTCTCATTATAGCCCTTGAAACCGGGATTGAACCAAATTTTTTCGTACTGACTTCTGTTTGAAATACGGTCAGTCAGTCGGGTACCAAAAATAATCCCTAGGCAATTTGTCCTGGAAATGTCCCACAACCAACCTTTCTCTCATTATAGCCCTTGAAAGCGGGATTGAACCAAATTTTTCGTACAGCCTACTGTTTGAAATATGGTCAGTCAGTCGGGTACCTAAAAAGATCCGTAGGCAATTTGTCCTGACAATGTCCCACAACCAAGGGCTCTCATATAGCCCTTGAAAACGGGATTGAACCAATTTTTTTGTACAGCGTACTGTTTGAAATACAGTCAGTTAGTCGGGTACCCAAAACGATTCGTAGGCAATTTCTCCTGAAAATGTCCCACATCGATAGAAAGATCCCACAAATTTATAAGTAAAACCAGCATTCATGTATATCCAAAAGTGCCTCTGCAGAGCCGACTCTGGGACTCACCCATGGGTCAGTCTATTTGGAATCTAAACACGAAATCAGTTTTTACAAGCTATGTTGGTTTCAACATTGTAAAATGTTACGTACAGGTTCTAAGCTAAATTAAATTTCAGAATTCGTTTCTCATTTATCTTATAAGTTATAAAATAGATCAGTTTAAAAAAGGAAAAATGTTGATTTTGTATTTTCAAAGGTATTTGTGTTGCATATCATAAAATAGCTCATATTAAAAGCTCTAATTTGGCATTCCTGTTTGAAGATAGTAATGTCTTTCAAACTTCACCGTTTGATAACTAAAACCAAAACAAAAAATGATTGTCAGGGTTGATAATAAGTATACAAGATTTCATGTAGTTCTGAAAGGGATGGGTTATGGGCTGTATTCATCTAATAGGGATTCATTGATGAATATTAAAAACTAGATGCCACTTTTTTTTCCTTTTTTTTTTCAGCTTTCACTTCTATACTAAGGTATGTTTGTGTGATTTTTGGTTAATTGGGCTTTAAATTAATCATTAAAATCAACTTTCCTTTATTTTCGAAAAAAATTGCAAAAAAAGAAGCTACTGCAGATTTTCAGGAGGGCGTCTACTTTAAAGATGAATATTAAAAAAAAAATCGATTAGCTCGGTAAGATAAAAGTAAAAAAGATCGCACACTTGGGAGATTATTTCCAAGAAAGATTGTCAGGGTTGATAATCTGCTCGACTGAGGAAAAGGGGCCCATAGGAGTCTATTTGGACCCATATAAATCTAATTAAGCATAAATAGACTCATTTGAGCCCACCCCACCCAAACTTAATAGTTTCATCAATTCTGGCTATCTTTCATAGAAGTCATCTTCCACGGGCGCGGTCTGTTTGACTCTTGCCGCGCCAAACTAAATCAAATTCAGCGCAAATGTAAGTTATTTATTGCTTATATGGATTTTATGTGTATTTTGCTATGAATAAATCCATTCAGTCAAATAATCACTCATTAAAGATGATTGTTATAGTGCTTTTTCTGTGATTGCTGTTCATTTGGCTTTAATCACTAAAACCATCTACCATGTATTTTCAGGAGGGTAACAATGGTGATTTCATTAAGCTCGACTTGAAACCCTTTGAAGAAGGTGGGAATTTACGTCTAACAATCAATTCACAAGGCTCTGTGTATACAACATCAGTTGGAACAGCCCTGAACGACAATATATGGCATTACGTGGAACTGAAATCAGAACTAGGATCTTTACAGGTTAGATATATTTGTAAATTCAGTTTCGAGAGCCCAGTAAATTTCAAAATAATATCTGCATTAATAGCGAAAAATGGACCAAGAACCATGGACCATTATAACCATTGGATCATAAGACCAATGTACCACTAACGAGTAAAAATGGACCAAGGACCATACACCATTAGAGCCATTAGACCATAAGACCAATGGACCATTAACGACGGAAGATGGGGACCATTAGGACCAATGGACCATTAACGGTGAAAAATGGGCCAACGTAGGGTTCGTTTTGTTTAAAGTATGGGGGAGGTAGGGTTCGTCTGGAGGACGATGCTACAACAATGTTTTGGGAAGACAATATCACATATTCTGGGGAGATGTGACTGTGGAAAATAGCTATTTTATTCACAACGTAACTAAATTATGTAACTAGATATTTTGCCAATTCTTTCGAATTTTTATTTGCATGTTGATAGTCCAAAACGCCTCCCTCGCTAAACCACTGCCCCATTTTGCATCAGTTGATTCGCCAGGTTTTCATAGTTACTTAACTTTATTAATCTGGGTTTAGTAATACAGAAGATATTCAACCTCTGTGCATGGACGGCATCATGAAATTTGACCTAGGGGAAGATGTAAATTTTCAATGAACGAGTGTGATTGTAACAAAATAAAGGACTTAAAATTTTTAACTTGCAGCAATATGTTCATTGACTTGGTTTTTAGGTCCAAGGAAAGGAAAGGAGGGGGCTCTGCACGCGGGCCTAGGTTTCAAATGAGTTTTTACCCTTGAAGTGACATTGTCCCTTGTCCTTCTCTGATAATGTATTTGCCTCTGTTTGCTTCATTAAGCCTAGTTTACAACAAAAAACTATTTAGTATCCTATATTTCATTTAATTTGTTAAGTTAGTACCTTCATAATCAATATTTTTTTTAATAACGCATAAACCAAAATGTTCCACGCTAAGTCTGAGCGAATTTTTTATAACGTTTTGTGGAACCTATTAGTATTTAATTTGCAATTGATACCCTTAAATCCAACTCTCTTAGTTCAACGTGTATGTGACTTTATTACTTTCTTATAATCAAGTTCATAACGACACACAGGTTGTCTAAAAAATGTCGAAAGATCATTAAAAAAAAAATCGGCTCCATCATGCTCTTCCCTGAAGAAACCCTATCGTAATACATATGGTTTACTGTAAGAGAACTCAGCCCTACAAAGATAAAAATGGAATATGCTCAAAATGCATGCAAATATAGTGTATGCTAAAAAAAAGGCAGGGAAGGCAACTTAAAATCTTAAGTTGCCTCAAAATTTCCCTATCAGTGCTAGCCGGATAAGATCCTATCAGGTGAGAGTCATTATGTTACTTACAATGCTGAGCTAGGGATCAATCAACCAACATTTTTAAAAATTTGTTAACCGAAATTATATAGAGGATTTCAAAGTAATGAAATCAAAGTTTGACATTTTGACTTTGTTTGACATAAAAACAAAAATATAAACCATTATAAATATAAATCCCTATAATAGGGAATTTTTTTTTAATTTTTTCTAACGCCTAGTGATTACCAACGTAAACATTCCTAAAAACATCCAAAACTAGTAAATTAATAAAAAACAGAAACAATCACCTTCTCCCGAACATCCCCAGGGCAACAGCTCCAGCCACCCCCTACCATTTCAACTTGATTTTATATCAAGTTTTTCTAGAAAGAGGAATTCTTCTGACAAATCACAGGGGAAATAGTTTATCTTCTTTTTTCACGGTGCAGGTTTCCGGTGATGGTGGCTGGGGATTTATCCAGGGGTGTTTTTTGTGGCACATGCAGCCTCCCCAGAAGGTCGAAAATTGCACCTATTACAGGGTTTGAGGGGCAAAAATGCGAATAGGGGAACCAAGTTTCATTGGTGCCCCCCAGAATATTCATTCTGTATCTGTCCCTGCTAGTAGCTCATGGGTATTTAAAGTTGTTTACCTTCCGACGAACTACCTACCAAATGGATCTTTTGAAATGTATGCTAAGAATTTTCATTGAACAATAATCAAAGCATTAGCGTAGGACGTAGGTAATAAGTTCTATAATGATTTCAGAAGTTAACACTACTTTACTGAGGGAGACCTTATACGTGTTTTCTAACTAAATCTAAAACTGCTTTTTATCAGTAAACTTTTTAATTATGGTTGGACTTCTAATCATTTGGTCCGCTATGACGTAACTATTGCAAAAGATTGTCCTTATCGGCCGATCGTCTAGGGCGGGATGGAAAGCAGATCGGCCAATCGTCTAGGGCCAGATGGAAAGCATATCGTCGCCGAATGGGGCGGAAGAATGTCGTAAGGAAAGATTTGAGGGGGATAGGAACTTCTTGGGAGGCTTTAAAGAGGGAGACTTTGAATAGATTGGGATAGAAGAGGAGAGTGCGTAGCTAAGTCGGCCTCAGGTGGCTCGGTGCTGCAGTGAGTTGTTGTGTACCCAATTATTTGGTTTGGGACGGGGGTCAGTGGCGTGACTCTGTAAGCTCAGCCAGAGTCGACCCAGCTCTAAATGGATACCAGGAGAAATCTGGGGAAGGTAAACAGGAAGGGTGTGCGAAAGCACATGATGGTTGGCGACCAACCCCCCATTGCACTTCGGGCTGAATGACTAAGAAACGGAGATCAGCACCGCCGGAAGGGACTGTAGAGTCCAATGCCTTTATAAGTGAGCAGTAATTGCAATAACCTTAAAAAAGAAAACCAAAAGTTTAAAGCTTAGTAGAAATCGTTGTTAGAAATCGGACTTGCGATAATAATCAAATATCTTTAAATAGACATCAATAAGAAAAGACATTAAATTGTGTAAAGAGCAAAAAATTCGTAATTTCAAAAATATTTGTATATATTTTAACAGGGGATTACAACAATTCAAAAACCTTAAAAAAGAAAACCAAAAGTTTGAAGCTTAGTAGATATCGTTGTTAGAAAGCGGGCTTACATTAATAATCAAATATCTTTGAATAGACAGCAAAGTGTCTTAAATTGTCTGCGGTTAGAAGACAAGCGACAATGAGAATCAATATATAGTAGGCTGCAGGGCTCCCGGTACTTGTCCACTAGGTATTTCCTTGATACACTTGGAACTTTTCCAATTACTTGCTCTGTCAATGAATGCTTCCAAGCATGTATCTAGTTTTGATAAAACAAGGTACATAAAACATTTTGAATGACCACAGTTTGTGCAACAGTTCCACTTCCCCTTCCTCCTATGAAATAATCTAGGTTATACCCTTGCATATAATACTTTGCAGGCTTTGAGAAGCTGCACAAGCAGATTTGGCGGTTTTGTTAAATAATTCCTTTCATTGAACTTCATCGGTTCGTAGAATTTCAAGAATGTGATTGATTGTTTAATTTTCATTCTGATAAATAAAGATAAACGTTTAATGTCGTGAGAATAATTTATGAATAACAGATGCATTTTTGTGGTTTTATTTCTCATATATTTGTGTTTGTTCAAAGTTCTAATGTTGCGCAAGCTTTGTCGCTATCTGTTAATAAAGAAAAAAGGTGGTGCGGTTTTGAGAATCTTTTTCTCCGTCCAAACCCCAAATGTTTTTGGGGTGATTTCTATGAACTTTGTTTTGATCCCGCTGAAGGAAATAACCATGGCTAGGTGCCAAGGGGTTGCCCAATTGTTGCCACCTCGTGTATATCTTGGAACGGCACATGTGCCACACATGTCCCCAAAACGCTTGGCACACTCCCTGAAACGTTTTTCATGGCTCAGCACCGCTTGGTATGCGTCACCTGGTGTAGATGATTTCTGAGGGGGGCAACCCCTCACTAGGTCTGTGCTTGATCTAATTTCAAGGGAGTGCGTCTCTTCAAAAAGAAAAAAAAGAAAAAGAAAACGTGAATTACGTGCCAACTTTCAAAAACCACGGGCATCAAGTGCCGCATGCAAAACCTATTTAAAGTTTGCCAAGCATGGTGGAACTTTATCAAGCGTGGGGAAGGTGTAGGGCTCACTGAGTCCTCAGAGAAGTGCATCATATGGCGGGGAGTAGGCAACCCCTCTCTGGAAAATACATAAATTGTGTGTAAAGTTTGCAAACAACTGGATATGTCCTGAGAGTGGGATTGGGTGATGGGCCACAGGCCTCCCCCATGTTTATTTGACCATTGTAACTTATTTTCATCGTACTTAGAATTTAAAATGAACAATAAATTTACTTAGAAAAATTAACGTTCAAGAGTTGCGTATTTTTCGAAACAGTGAGAAGTTGCTTAATGGAGTATGTATTCGTATTTTATTTCTTACGAAGGAAGAGGTTGAAAATAGTCAACCTCTGGTAAAAAACTGGTAAATTGTGGAAAACTATTGTTCTCAATAGCGAAAGTAATAATAATTTTGGGATTTAAGGGAGGCAATTTCAAAAGCCACCTCCTTTGTATCTGCATAGCTTTCTTTTTATTTTCAATAATATAATAATGAGATAAACAGTTTTTTTTTCTTAAGCATTGCACTGATTTCTGAATTGACATTTTTTTATTGTTTTAAAAAGTAGAGTTATGAGGAAGAGTCAAACTGTAGCGTAAAGAGCGGGACGTTGAGGAGGGGACAGCCCTTTTCATATACGGAATAATTTCCGTTCGTTTTAAGTTTTAATGTAGTTCCTTACTTTCAGCTAAAAAAACTATTTTTTTTTATATTTAATATCTGGACGTTTTTGAATTAATGCAGGTTTTGACTTTGGCTCACCGTACATGAATAATTAAAACGATATTTGCATATTAATTTTACTTTTTCTGGCTAAATGGCTTTCTCATAATTTCTTTCGGAAGATTTTGAGAAAAAGGGGTAGGGGAGGTGGCCTAGTTGCCCTCCAATTTTTTTGGTTACTTGTAAAGGCCACTGAAATTTTTCAATTTTATTTACGAATGTTTTATAAGTAATAAATAAATAAATATACGTAACTTACGAATTAACTTACGCAACGAACTTCTTTATTCGTATTTTTTATTATGTATATGAGGGGGTTCGCCCCCTCGTCAATACCTTGCCCTTTGCACTAAAGTTCGAATTTTGTTCCAATTCTTTAAGAATGACCCCTGAATTACTACGGCCGTTCAGTAAGAATAAATACCTTTTTTGAAATTACTAAAAATACTTTAGCGTAAAGAGCGAGGTATTGAGGAGGGAAAGAAACCCCTCATATATGTAATAATTTCTGTTCGTTTTAAGTTTTAATGCTGCTCCTTATTTTCAGTTGAAAAAACTTATTCTTTTATTTAATTTCTCATTGTTTTTATATAATGCTGGAAAATCCAGCGCCCCCTTCATGGAAATTCTCTTCCCCTATGATAAATTCCTCCATGGAAAGATCCTCCCACGTAACATCTTCCCCTGACCCCCCAACCCATCCCCTGAAAACATCTCTATACTTGCCTATAACTAATACTATATGTAAACAATGGGTAAAGTTCATAACTTGCAGCCCTTCCCCCGTGGACTGTAGGGGATTAAGTCGTCCTCAAAGACATAGTTATTAGAGTTTTCGACTATGCTGAACAAAATGGCAAATCAATGCTGAACAAATCAAAATTTTGATCTGATTACTTTGGGAAAAAATGAGCGTGGGAGGAGACAAGGGTACTATAACTTTTAATTGTTTTATAGTTTTTAAGGTTGAAATACAATTCAACCTTAAAATCACGAAAATACCATTTCATTCATAAAACTTTTTTTTTATCAACATATGTGACTGTGGTGTGTCTCAGGCATTTGATGTGGCTGTTTGCCAGGTTAATGTTTCTGTTTTTCTATTTATATACAATGTTTTATTTTATTTTACATGTATGTACAATGTATTTAAACATTAGAACATTAGAGTCACCATAAAGTGGTGACTAACACTTTAAGGCCAATAGTTACAACAACAAAACCAACACCAACGGAAGAAAATTCTGGAGGAAAATTTGATCCGTGCTTTTATCTTATTGTATTAATCTCTTTAGCTCTCCTACAGCCTCACATCTATGAATGAAGACCACTGAATGAACATTCTAGGACCACTGGGTCGATAGGATCACCCATGGGAAAAAATAACAAAAAAAACAAATGAACACGGATTTGTGATCTTTCTTCTGGCACAAAATACACAAGTTGACATTTTCAAACAATTCTTGGTAACGAACTGTAACCACGCTCAATAGTAACCGAAACTGCAAAATACGGAATTGTGATACCAATAGATACACCAAAAGGACCGAACTTTTATGCTGGTTTTTAAATATGTCGCCCTCTAGCGACATTCTAGGACCACTGGGTCGATAGGATCACCCATGGGAAAAAACAACAAAAAAACAAATGAACACGCATCTGTGATCTTTCTTCTGGCATAAAATACACAAGTTGACATTTTCAAACAATTCGTGGTAACGAACTGTAACCACGCTCAATAGTAACCGAAACTGCAAAATACGGAATTTTGATACCAATAGATACACCAAAAGGACCGAACTTTTATGCTGATTTTAAATATACGAGTTTCATCAAGTTAGTCATGAGTCACCTGTCAAAAGTTACGAGCCTGAGAAAATTTGCTTTATTTTCGAAAAAAGAGGGCACACCTCATAAAAGTCATAGAGTCTTAATGAAAATCACACCATTAGATTCAGCGTATCAGATAATACTACTGTAGAGGTTTCAAGTTCCTATCTGCAAAAATGTGGAATCTTGTAATTTTTGCCAGAAGAAAGAACACGTGTTTATTTGTTGTTTTTTTTTTCCAGGGGTGATTATGTCGACCCACTAATGCTAGAATGTCGCAAGAGGGCTCATTCCAAAGGAAATTAAAAGTTCTAGTGTCCTTTTTAAGTAAGCATTCTAACACGTGGAGATGTCAAGCGTAATTGTCCGAGGTAAATTTTCTCCGGGATTGAATTGTCCAGAGGATATTTTCATGGGGATAGGAGATTTTTCTGTGGAAGTGGAGCCAGATTTCTTGGCGTTACTTAAAAACGATCAGAAATTAAATAAGAAAACGAGCTTTTTTTTAACTGAAAGTAAGGAGCAACATTAAAAGTTAAAACGAACAGAAACTACTCGTATATACTCGTGAAGAACGAGGTGTTGAGGAGGGGGCAACCCCCCTCACAGAAACATGATTTTTTCAGAGCCGCAACTGTAAGCCTAGTGAATGCTTTCTTATTCGGAAGAACGGGCTGGCTGCTGCCTATGGAAGTTTTTTTGGGAAGATTTTTTGTACCCCCCTTCCCAAATATGAATCACCCCTGGTAGGCTCTCGTATTTATTTGGGTACTTGTCGGTTATTAGAAATCCATTCAAGAATTACGCTTTTTTATATCTCAGAAAACTGGTTTCATAGCTACAAAAACAAGTGATGCATTGGACTTAGACTGAATCCATTGGGCTTGTACAATTTGGGCTGCATATTTGTACATTAGGGGTGGGAGTGGGGGTTAGGCTAAATTACGTTAGGTTGGGTCAAAAAATTGCATTTTCACTATGTATTTATTTTCTCTTATCAAGACTAAATATAAAAAATTACAGTTTGCTTTGAGAAGGGTCACTCTTTACCTGTTGTTTATACTGTGAAAAGATATAGACTGTTACAAGCAGCAAGATGACATGTTTTTTTTTTTGTTTCATTTTTTTCGATTCATGTTTTTTTTGTTCATGTTTTTTGGACATTTTTGGGCACGACAGAATCCTTGTGGAGAGGGAGTGGAATAACTTTACATCTTGGTTATGCTCCTGGTTGTGCCAATAATGGCTTGATTCCGAGCAGCCATAATGGTTTGATACTCGATTTTGAGGCGTATAAAGAAAAGGGGCTCCTGTCTGAAATCGAGGGGTTGCCGATTTTAAGCAACGATATCGATTAGACGGCGTGTGTTATAATGAAAGTTTACCAGGCTTAGCGGATGTTCCCAGCGTTGCAGGGACTGTTCTACTCGTGGCTAGGCTTTGCGGCGCATGTGACACTCTGTGATGTATACCAGGTGGCAAAAATTGGGTGACCCTCTTCTCATTCTTTACGTAAAAGGCATAACTTGACTTGTAAGGTTGTTTATTTAAATTATTTTCACAATTTTAGCTCTCCGTTGGTTCAGAGACAGCCCTTGTCGCAAATGCTACCATCAAGCCCGAGTTGCTTTCTAATGAAAGAATCGAAAGTCTTTCTTCAGGCGGCGAATTGATAGTTGGTAAAGACTTTACTGGATGTCTACTACAAGGGCCTTCGATAACTTTCACCAAACCAGAATTCTTTGACGCTGTTGGGGTTGAATGGGGCCCCTGCCCTATTAGTGACACTACAGAATGCGGTGAGTTTTTTTTTTTTTTTTTTTTTTTTTTTTTTTGCGAGGAAGCAGGATTAGGGAGAAAAATAAGATAAACCATGTCTTATATGTAAGCTCGTCTTATCTGTTTTTGAATTTATTTGTCCTTTCTGTGTTACCTTTTTTTTACTTTGACTTTGAAACGCAGATCCGGCACATCAGGTCCATTTTAGACAATCAATACTATTTAAATAAACGTGTCATAGATACTATGTGGGGAATTTAGTTAGAGCTATGAAATCCGGTATGTAAGGAGTGAACCTTAGACGACATCACTCTTCAAAAACTGGATAAGAGTTTATCATATACTACAAGTCTATACTAATATACTATATCATATGGTAGATAATATATATATATATATATATATATATATATATATATATATATATATATATATATATATATATATATATATATATATATATATATATGAAAAGAGAAATCATCAATGCAACAGCACAAACACACACACAAAAAAAAAAAAACTTCAGTGCTACCAACAGGCAATATGCCTTCCTAGTTTTATTCGCAAAAAAATCATCGAGTAAGACCAGTGTCGATCGGAGATTTTTTCCAATTTGGACTTCAAGGTACGTAAGACGTTCTTGGTCTTGTATGACGTACACACCAAGAGATACAGCAAAGGGATCTTGGCAACGGCGATTAAAAACTAGAATCTCACTCGTACTATGATTAAAATTGAAACCAATACGATTATATTCATCTGAAAAAATACGAAGGTTTTCTTCAATCCCTGCTTGTGTTCTACTTATATTTAATACGTCATCTGCGTTATTTACTATTGATACGTCTATTTCTTAAAGAATTCATGTCGTGAGGGTTTTTTGCTGGGACTCGATTACACTATTATTAAACAGGGGCGAGGAGGCCAGAGCTCCCTGTCTAATACCTTTTTTAATGGGTATTGGCAGGGTAAGATTTACAACACCAGGTAAAACAGGGACCTTAACTCTAGCATTCAGCTTACATGTCGCGCATAGCCCTAACTACCGAAGGACCTGTACCGCGTTTATATGCTATCAGCAGTATCTGTGCATGTATGCCGGAGTCAAACGCTCCAGAAACGTCCAGCCCAGCAAAAAACAGTACTTCATCATTTTCAGCGGCATGAAGTAACAAATATGCAATGAGATGATGAGCGTGTTCACAACCTACACCTTTCTTAAAACCAAATTGGTTCTCTGGCGTGTAACACTTGCTAGAAATATCATCAACAACCAATTGCTCTAATACTTTGCATAAAATGGGAGAAACAGTAATTGGTCTAAAGGAGGAAAAACAGTCAGCTGGTTTTCCTTTTTTCAAAATAGGACTAATTAAACCAGTATTGAATAAATTGGGGACAATACCAGTAACAACAATCACCCGGTAAAGTAGTGATAAATGTTCAACTAAGACACAAGAACCGAATTCCAAGTGCTTCGCACAAATCGAATCTGCACATGGGGAAGTCTTTTTTCGTAGTTTCATTATGCATTTCGTGACCACTGATGGAGTTACGACGAAACTGAGGTCATTAGCAGACTCGAGCAAGAGCCTGTCAAGTTCTTTCTCAAATTTACTCTCGAGCAATGGATCGAGATTGGAGAATTCATCTTTAAAGTAGTTGTACCACTGTTCAGTACTGATTTAAACGTCACTGCAAGATTTAGACTTATCATGCCTTATAACTTTCCAAATAAAATTGGGATCACTTTTAGCCTTGCTAGACATTTTGCCTGATGACGTTTTGACACTTTTGCAAAATAGCGCTTTGTGTATAGATGGATTTCATTCACCTCCACTACGCGGCCTGCCACACTCCCTCCAGATATGGAACCAGAATTTTGACTTAACACAGGAATAAACGAGATCTCGATTACCCGACCAGCCAGGTTTTCGGTTCCGACCCGAAACCTCCTGACTGCGACATTCACATGCTCAGTGATACGAAAGGCATGGACAATTTCAGCATAATAAATATTTAGCAGAATTTGCTGCTCATGCACACTACTAGAAGATTTCTGAGAGAGAAGCTGAAAAGGCACTTTGATTTTAGTAAGGATACCATCACTTATACCCTGAAATGTGAGCAAATCAGTTTTTTCCCAGTCAGTTATTTCGCGCCACTTGTTACAACTGCTTGACCGGGTAGGCTCTGGAGGCATCAGACTAATGGGAAAAATGTTACTGATCGGCGAATGGTCAGAGGTCTGAAACGAAGTGATAACTACAGTTTTTGAGTCCGTTTTATTTCGGGAGAGCAAAACATAAAATCAAGGGATGACGTGCTTATTGAGGGGTGGATGTATGTAAAGTTTTGGTCATTTTCTACTGGCACAAACTGGGGCACATACTACCTGGAATATTTGTACGACTACTGCAGTCGTCAAGGAGATTACAGTTCATGTCGCCAGCCAAAACTACTGCAAGATTAAGAGATTCACAATCTGAGGCAAGGGTGCTCACAGCTCGACACGCTTTATCAAAGAGCTCTTCGCAGCCAGCATTACGGTAATCATTAGGTAAGTACACCGAAGCAATCACAAGATTCTGAATTTCAACCGCAATGAATTAAGTAGTTCTTGAAGTACTTCCCAACATTATATATATATATATATATATATATATATATATATATATATATATATATATATATATATATATATATATATATATATATATATATATATATATATATATATATATATATATATGGCATAGTATAGAACAGTATAGTATCCTATAGTATGGTAATAAACTATATGGTACGTTAGGGGAGATTTGTTTAATAATAGAAATGATGATCTGCTACTTGGGATCCTTAAATCAACATCTCCTTTAAATTGAGTAGCAATAGGCAATTCTATTTTCGAAGGTTTAGAGGCTAGAACATAGGTAGTTTTTTTTATTATTTGTATCTGCGTACTAATTACGTTACTTTGTATCAGTTTTGCACAAGTTGTGTTTTAGTTATGTTTTCACAATATGAAAGCGTTTAATATGTAGGTAGGTATATATATATATATATATATATATATATATATATATATATATATATATATATATATATATATATATATATATATATATATATATATATATATATATATATATATATTAGTTACGCGCCATTGTAGTTGTGTCCCTATGTCCCACCTGTGAATATATATATATATATATATATATATATATATATATATATATATATATATATATATATATATATATATATATATATATATATATATATATATATATATATATATATATATATATATATATATATATATATATATATATATATATATATATATATGTTTTTAACTACGTAAAACTTGCGAATATACAACATTCTTTGCTGTCCCATTGTCTGTGCATATAAATAGATTGTCAGGTTTACCGACTCTTGAACATGCAACATATAATGGTCCATGGGAAAACAATCCGTATTCAGATCTATACCTCATGATTCTAATGATTGCCCTTGAGCTTTGTTGATGGTGATTGCTAATCGACCATTCCCTGAGTCGCCATCGTCATTTATATATCCCCCTGTGCACCCCGGCGTCCCCTTTGTAGTTATGTCCCTGTGTCCCGGTCGTCATTTATATTCCCTGTGTCCCGGTCGTCATTTGTGTCCCGGTGTCCCAGTCTGTGATTTCTCTTTGAGTGTCCCGGACGTCATTTGTGGATATAATGTGGATATTTTTTTTCTTTTTTAGTTTATTTAGATTTTTAGATTTTTTAGTTTTTTTATTAGTTTTTAGTTGTTTTTTTCTTTTTAGTTTTTTTGTAGTTTTTACCTTCTTTTTAGTTTTTTTAGTTTTTTTTTTACTTATGTCCTGGTCGTCATTTATACTCCCTGTGTCCCGGTGCTTTGTTGATTGCTAATCGAACATTCCTTTTGTCCCGGTCGCTTTCTCTTTGAGTGTCGTAATTTATTTAGATTGTCAGGTTTACCGACTCTTGAACATGCAACTTATAATTGTCCGTGGGAAAAACAATCCATATTCAGATCTATACCTCATGATTCTAATGATTGCCCTTGAGCTTTGTTGATGGTGATTGCTAATTGAACATTCCCTGTGTCCCGGTCGTCATTTATATTCCCAGTATCCCGGTCGTCATTTGTGTCCCAGTGTTCCAGTCTGTAATTTCTCTTTGAGCGTCCCGTTCGTCTTTGTTTGATGGTGAGCTTTGTTGTCCCTTGAGCTTTGTTGATGGTGATTGCTAATCGAAAATTGCCTGTGTCCCCGTCGTCATTTAGTTTTTTCAGTTTTTTTTTAGTTTTTTAGATGAAAATTTTTTTTAGTTTTTTTCCTTTTTTTCTTTTTAGTTTTTTATTGGTTTTTACCTTTTTTTTTAGCTTTTTCAGTTTTTTTTCGTTTTTTCTTTTTACTTTTTTTTTTTAGTTTTTATCTTTTTTATTTTTTTTTATTTTTATTCTTAATTTTATTAGTTTTCTTTTTCTCTTCTATTTTTCAGTTTTTTCCTTTTTTTAAGTTTCTTTTTAGTTTTTAGTTTTTTTAGTTTTTTAGTTTTTTTAGTTTTTTAGCTTTTTTATTTTTTTTATTAGTTTTTAGTTTTTTTTGTAGTTTTTGCCTTTTTTTAGTTTTTTCAGTTTTTTTTTTAGTTTTTGGTTTTTTACCTTTTTTAGCCTAACCAGGATTTGAACCTGGGACCTTCATTCTCCGTTCTAACACCCTCTCTCATCGAGTGACTACTCCAGCATGTTCATTTTGGTGTTTTAAATGGTATATTATTAACCAAATTAATGTGTTTTACAATATACTAAGCATCGTCAAAGCAAAAATGACGACAACTAATTTCATGACGTCAGCCGACACAGAAACATGACGTCACCTGATCCACAGACAGACAGACAACTTATTTTTATATATATAGATAGATATAGATATATATATATATATATATATATATATATATATATATATATATATATATATATATATATATATATATATATATATATATATATATATATATATATATATATATATATATATATATATATATATATATATATATTATTTCTGCCAGCTTATTGCATCACCAAGCCTCTTGGGGCCAATGCAGTTACACAGTTGCGTTGTACTTGCTGCAGGTTCAGGAGATGACCATTTTAAGTATGTATTTATTACTTCGCATACGATTTGCATTTCCCGGGCGTGACGCTAATTAAATTTGAGCTTCAAACACTGAGGAATGAATGTGGAATGTGCGTTAAGATATTTTAATTGCTTCAAAGAGGTTCAAGCATTCTTTGTTATATGGCCCAGGAATCGAATGTCTTGATGGCAAGAAGAGCTGCATTTTCTTTGTTGGTAACGTAAGGGATACTGAGCAGGAAACGTTTCCTTGGTTAGGGGGGATGTGACAAAATAAAACGGTACTTGTATTATATACGCCCTACCGCTCAGGTTCTTCATTCATTGACGCATTATAGAACCGGTTTTTTTTTCGTTGGTTTCTTTCAGCTTACCGAGAGACAAGACAAAGAGAAGTGACAGAATAGATGGAAAATATATAGTTTGGACTATATATTCGCACATTAGGGGAACGGGGGTAAAGTATTTGGACAGTGTGAAAATAGAAAACAATTCTTACTACATAATATGCAGAATAATTGTACCTAACATATTAGGCATACAGACCCGCTATACTTTAACCCATCCCTCCCCCCTAATGTGCACATATAAGTAGCATCCATTCAATGGGTGCCATCACAGCCCTACCCCTACTCTTTTCTTCCTTAGTGGTTTAAGATCATGAAGGAGGCTTAAAGGCGATTCTTCCAATGCTGCCATCTACATAAGCCAGATCACAGAAGGCATTGTTATTAGCTACATTTATAGATGTTGATATATTTTTTCCAACGACTCATTGTTTTTAGCTTCTAAGCAGCTTTTTCTGCTGATTTTATGAAATTTATGTTTGATTTATGAATCAAACGTAAGATCCATTATTCCTACGAGAAAGGAATGACATGTTATGATCCAACAAGTCGTTGATGATATTATGTTCTCAGCAATACATTCTATGGCACTCAATGTAATCTTTCTGGACGCTGGCCAACTGATGTTAGGCGTCACAGTATCGTAACCAAGTTAATTGCGCAATCGATTTCTCAATCGGAGTTGGATTTTTGGTAAATGCTACCAGTGCTTTGTTTCCGGGCGCCTTTTTTTACATCATTCCGAGAATATGCATACCATGATGATTTGAGATTCTTGCTAGACAGAGATCTTCTTTTGATGATCAATGAAACTTGTTTCGATATCCAAAAATTTTATTTAGCACAACCGGCCAGGTATCTTTTTTTAATATAATGCTTCTGAGCACATCAGTTTTCCATCACATGGCTTGCGCATGAGTATGGGTCCCCGTGTTCCCCTCCAGGACCCCATTTCCCTCTCCAGGACTCCGAATCCCCAATTTAGGGCCCAAATGACCCCCTTCATCAACTTTTTGCCCCCCAACTATCTTTTTGAAAAAATTTCATTTTTTCCCATGTCTTAAACTCACATTTGAGTTCTTAGAAATACATTCTAAGGTATTCAATGTATTGTTTCTGAGACGCTGGCCAACTGATGTGAAGCGTCATAATATCGTAACAAGTTAATTACGCAATCGATTTCTCAATCGGAGTTGGAATTTTGGTAAATGCTACCAGTGATTTGTTTCCAGGCACTTTTTTTTATATAATTCCGAGAATAGGGATACCATGGTGATTTGAGATGCTTGCTGGACAAACATATTCTTTTGATGATCAATGGAACTTGTTTCGAAAATTTTTCCAAAAATTTAATGATTACAACCGGTCAGGTATCCTTTTTGTAATATAATGGTCCAAAGCACATCAATTTTTCATTACCGGTCTTGCGCATGACTATGGGTCCCCACATTGCTGTGCAGGACCCCATGTCTCCCTCCAGAGCTTCGAGTCCCCCCTCCGCAGCCTTATGTCCCCCTACTTGGCCCCAATGACCCCTCCCCCCAACATATTGCCACCTTCAAATGTTTTTTTTCATGGCTTAAAATCACATTAAATATACTTATGGCGAAGAAATTCACTCGTGACTCTTTAAAATTACAAAATGAAGGTGATATAGAAATATCGGTCGTTCTTTTTCCGTTAGAAAAATAATGTTTGTAGTGACGTTTTTTACTTAGTCTGGTTTTAACTGAAGTTTTTTCCCCTTTTTCTCATGTCTTCAAATCACATTAAATATGCTTACAATAAAAAATTGATATTTTAAAAAGATAAAATGAAAAATGATGTAAATATTTCAGTCATGATTTTTTCTATTAGAAAAATAATGCTCATATTGACGTTTTTGGGGGACTTACATTTTTTTACATTTTTTTTAATTTTTAACTTTTTTTAATTACATGCAATCTTTGGTGAACATAGTTTTTTGGATTTTTTGCTTATGCGGCCGCCACAGCGATAGTCTACGGCTGGTCATCGACAATGCTTGGTTCATTGTATTTTTTTGAATAATATTAATTGTGCACTTGAAGGATAAACACATGTCTTATTCTAAAAAGTAAGCATGAAATATTTCGAGAGAGTGTTTCTACATGATAGAGTTGTCATAGCATTGAATGCTGACAAGGACAAATATTTGAATTGAGAAACAAGTACTAATGTTGACAATACTGGAAATGAACGTAATCTTTGTTGTGGCAGTGAGAGGTTAAATTTCTTTGGGTTTTCCGAAAGAATTCAATGGTCATAGTGCTGGATATGCCAGAGTAAAATTTCCAGAAATGATAGTGCTTGAAGATAATGCAAACCTAAAATTAATAGTTGATGATGAGGGCCAACTTCTTGCTCATGCTGCGGGTAACACTTTAATTGTTGATGCATCATATCGTCATTTTTTCGGATTACCATTCAACAGTTTGTAAAAGTAAGACGGGTGTACTCCAACATGAATTTCATAAATATATCTTGTCATGTGTCGGAACTTTAACCTATTTAAAAATAATATGGTAATAGGCAGTGATATCGAGGGCAAAATCAAAAGGGCACGGACATATAGCATCGTAAAGGAAATTAAAGACAATCCAAGGAAAAGGAAAGCATTGCTGAACGTTAATAGTATCTTTGATAGTTTGCCATCAGATACCATCATTGAATAATAGCAATGATGAAAAAATGAAGATTAAATGCTTCAAGAAAGTATGTTCATATAATAGATTTGTCGTAATATTGAATGCTGACAAAGGCAAATATTTGAACTACGAGACAATCACTAATGGTGACACCATTGTAAACGTATGTGAACATTGTCATGACAGTGAGAGATGAAATTTCTTTGGACTATCGAAAATATTATCATTATTGATGGTGGATATACTAGAATAAAATTTTCAGAGATGATAGTGTTTAAACATATTGCATACCTAAATGTAATAGTTGACAACGAGGGTCAACTCCTTACTCGTAGCGCGGGAAACACGTTACTTCTTGATAAATCCTATCGACCTGAAATAACTCGTGTACGACACGGAATTGGAATAAGTGCCATGTCTAGATAAAACATAATGAGGTATCTTATGGAATGGATTCAAAGCTTTCATTTTTTTAATTATGATATTCTACTTGCCATTATTCCAATAAAAATATTTCTTTGCATTACATTGCTATGTTTCTGACACACAAAAAGACATATAGACACACAGCCAGTAAAATTGCACATAGACACACAGACAGAAGGAACAAGTAGACACACAAACAGACAAAAAAGACACATATACACACAGACAGACGTATAAATTGACATCCAGACAGACAGAAAAAAAGTCATACAGACACACAGATAGATTTACAAAAAACCACATTGACATACAGAAAGACAGAAAAGACGCATAGACACATTGACAGATAAACAAAAAGACACATAGACACACGAACAGTCAGACCAAAAAACACAAAGACAGACATTCAAATACACCCTCAGAGGTAAACAAGAAGCATAGACACTCGGACAGATACGCAAACACACATAGAAAAAAGACACATAGAAACACAGACAGATATACAAAAAGACACACAGAGACACATGGACAAACGGACAAGAAGAACAATTTTTGGTTTAATTATTAATAAATTACAAATTTAAATTAGTTATTTGTCTTGCAATTGGCATGTTTTAAGAGAATATTCGATTTTACCTGCTAGAAACAACCTTGAGTCACGGAATGTACCCTAAGAAATCAACACTGATTTTGAAAATTAAAAGAATTTTAACGGGTTCATATTAGAATTAGACATGGTATGCTACTAATGAGGTTGACATAGACAAGTTGAATGATTTTTGCGTAAATTTGACAGGTTAATAGAAAATGATTCTGTCAAGTGAATATTTTTGGAAGGGAACCATATGATAATAGGTTGTAAAAACATGGATTTGTCTTTCAATTGGCATGTTTTAAGGAAATCCTTGACGATGTATGCTATAAAATGAGGTTGATATAGACAACTTGAAATGGTTTCTGCGTAATTTTGACTGGTTATTAACAAATGGTTCTGTCAAGTGAATACTTTTTGGAAGGGTGCCATAGGACAATAGGTTGTTAAATCGGTAAAAATTTCACATTTAAATCAAGGTTTTGTCTTGCAACTGGACTGTTTTAGGAAAATGTTTGATGTTACATGCTAGAAACAACCTTGAATCATGGGATGTACCCTGATAAACCATCATTGATTTTGGAAAGTAAAGGGATTTTTAACAGGTTTATATTAGAATTGGGCGTGACATGCTGGTAATGAGGTTGATATAGACACATTAAAATGATTTCTGCGTAAGTTTGACTGGTTATTAGCATTTGCTTGTGTCAAGTAAATACTTTTTGGAAGGGTGCTATAGGACCATAGGTTGTTAAATCAAGGATTTGTCTTGCAATTGGCTTGTTTAGAGATATGTTTAACGATGCAGGCTATAAAATAAGGTTGACATAGACAGTTTGAAATGACTTCTGCGTAAGTTTGACAGGTTATTAGCAAATGGTTCTGTCATTTGACTATTTTGAAGGGGGCCATAGGACAATAGGTTGTTAAATCAAAGATTTTTCTTGCAATTGGATTGTTGAAAAGAAATGTTTGACGTTGCACGCTAGAAAATTAGGTTGACATAGACAATTGGAAATGATTTATGCGAAAATTTGACAGGGCATTAGCAAATGGTTACGTCAAGTGAATATTTTTGGAAAGGATCCATAGGACGATAGGTTGTTAAATTAATCCAAACTTAAAATTTAAATCAAGAATTCGTCTTGCAACTGGCATGTTTTAGCAGAATCTTTGATGTTACATTGTAGATACAACCTTGAATTACGGAATACGTCCTGACAAATCACTACTGATTTTCATAATTAAAGTATTTTTATCAGTTTCATATTAAAATCGGACATGGTATGCTGGTAAAGAGGTTGACATAGACAAAATGAAATGATTTTTGCGCAAATTGGACCGGTTATTACAAAATGATTCTGTCAAGTGAATATTTTTGGAAGGTAACCATAGGACAATAGGTTGTTAAATCAATACACAGTTGGGTTCGAGTGGACTCAGTAAGCATGTGTGCACACTTACTGAGCCCAAACAAACCTAACTCAAAATCATTCAAGATATTGTAACGTAGTAAAAAATTAGTTGTTGTGTATCTATAACTTTAGTGAAAAAGATGGTAGCACTTGGACAGGAAAATAAAAACGTCGTCATCTATGAATGTAAATTAATAGATAACGGTAGGTATTGGTGCAAAGTATTTGTTCTCCCGAGCAAAAAACCAAAACATTGTCCTATGGCACCCTTCCAAAAAATATTCACTTTACAGAATTATTTCCTAATAAAGTGTCCAATTTACGTTGAAATCATTTCAGATTGTTTATGTCAACCTCATTTTCTAGCATGTAACGTCAAACATTTCCTGAAAACAAGCCAATTGTAAGATCAATCCTTGACTTAAAAAACTATTGTTCTAATGTCCCCTTCCAAAAATATTCACTTATCAGAAACATTTGCTGTTAACCTGTCAAATTTCCTTAGAAATGATTTTAATTTGTCTATGTCACCCTCATTACCAGCATACTATACAAAATTCTTTTAATTTCCAAATCCATGAAGGTTTCCTCAGGGCACATCCCATGATTCAAGGTTGTTTCTAGCATGTAACATCGAACATTTCCCTAAAACAGTTCAGTTGCAAGACAAATCCTTGATTTAAATCTGAAAATTTTACCAATTTAACAACCTATTGTCTTATGGCACCCGTCTAAGAAGTATTCACTTGATAGAACCATTTGGTAATAACATGTCAAACTTACGCATAAATCATTTCAAGTTTTTTATTTCAACCTCATTTTCTAGCATGCATCGTCAAATATTTCATTAAAATAAGCCAATTGCAAGACAAATCCAAGATTCAACAACTTATTGTAATATGGTTCCCATTCAAAAATATTCACTATAGACTACAGAACCATGAATTCGTCTATATCAATCTCATTACCAGCATACCATGTCCGATTCTAATATGAAACTGTTAAAAATCTCTTTGATTTTCAAAATCAGTGTTAGTTTCTCTGGGTACTTTCCGTGATTCAAGGTTGTTTCTAGCATGTAACATCAAACATTCTCCTAAAACATGCCAATTGCAAGACAAGTCTTTGATTTAAATATGTAATTTATCAACAATGTAACAACCTTTAGTTCTTCTTGTCCGTCTGTCCATGTGTCTCTTTGAATCAATAACAAATATTTACTTTATTAGTATAGTGTTGTATCTCTACTCTCTCAATTATAAATTGTTATCAAGTTTGGTATTTGTGCATCGTAATCAGAATGAAAATTCGTAGGTGTAAAGTGAATCAAAGCAGTGACAACTTTGTGTGCCAGATTTCTTAAATTGGAAAATTTCTCTTTTGTAAAGTGCTATAAAGATTTATTCTGATTAGCAGAATGGGTCTGAAAATTTTGATATTTAAATCGAGTTTCCGAGTTTAAATTGATCTTTGAAATTGACGTTAATTTTTTCCTGTCAATTTCGATAATTAACTTTTAAGTTTACAAAATACAAAAAAGTTACTTGTGTTCAGCTATTCTTGCAATGCGTCTTTCTGTTTAAATATGTAAATTGAAAATCTGTTTAAATATGTTTTAATATTTTAAATTGTAAATCTGTTTAAATATGTAAATATGTAAATGTGTAAATTGAATCAACTGTGACGAAACAAAACTGGAAAAGAAAGTTACGGGTGGAAAAATGCATAGAAAATGTATAATTTGGGCTATGTATTTGCACATTAGGGGGGGAGTAAAGTATAGCGGGTCTGCATGCAAAATATTTGAGCTACAATTGTTCTGCGTATTATGAAGTAAGAACATATTATGAACTCTAGCTTGGTTAATCAATAAACATGAAACTAATTAATTATATAATATCTCATACTTTTGCTACTAGTTATGGTTGTAGACACCTTTCACAGGGATTATAAACCTTACATAGACTGAAATTGAAAGTACCGTTTTAACACAATTTCAATAAAAATAATTAAAAAAAACTAACAAATTTATAAAAGAATTTATAAAAAGCACTTAGATATGAGCAAAAGGGGCCACTAGCCCCAGCTTTTTCACTTGAGACATGACACCAAAAGTGCCATTTTTAGTGCCATTTGAAACTTGAAGATGATGGAATTTATAGAAAGAACCTAGGCTATATATGAGCAATATTTTTTATACGAGCTATCAAAAATCCATCTAAGATGTTCTGGTAGCCCGCTAGCCCCACCTCTCGAGAAACGGCATAAAAAGTGCCTTTTTTTCGTGCCATACGGCACTTGCAGACGGCGAAATTTATATAAACATATAACATATTTAAGAGGCGAAGATAATGATACGAATTATTAAAGAAACATATATTTTAAGAATAAAGTAAAATATTAAAAATAATATTGTTCTAAATTGACTGGATAATATTACTAATATTACTGGATAATACTCTATCTAAAAAAAACATATTATATAAACATATTATATAAACATATTTATATAAACATATACATATGAGAAATAGATTTTGAATGATTTTGATAGATTAAGCTTCTCTCTATGATGTTCTAGCAATCCGTTAGGCCTGGAAAAAAAAAGAAAAAAAAACTGTTTTAACATTTTGTAACTTTCAGTTACTATGTGCTGTGGTTCGCTATTTACTCGTGTTGCAGCTAATGCTTCAACCGTGATAGTTCATTGAAAATTCTCACCAGAACCTAGTTAACATTGAAATCTGTGAAATATAATAGATGGTAGAATTTTAAAAACCTATTCAATATAAGTAATAGCTTTTAATTGAGCCGTTAAACATCTAGCCTATCTACGATGGTGTGGTAGCCTGCTAATGTTTCAGTAGCTTACTGGTGAGCAGACGATTTATGAAACTTATTAAGGGGAATGGGAGGGGGAGTGTACGTAAGGGGCTCTTGTAAACCTCCAGTTAAGGGTTTGGAACACAGCTATTACATTACTACCTGTTTTGTACTTGAGAGCTTTTTCACTTAAGAAGCGGCACCAAAAGTGTCACTTACGAATGGTAAAATTGAAAAAAAGTACGCATATATGAGCAATAGCTTTCAAATGAGCCATTAAACATCACTCTTATAAGTTCTGCTTGCCCAATAACCCCAGCTTTTCTACTTGAGACACGGCACCAAAAGTGCCGTTTTTGTGCCACTTGAAACTTGCTGATGGTGGAATTTACATGAAGGACGTAGGTGTGAGCAATATCTTTTATATGACCTATAAAAGATCTGTCTGTGATCTTCTAGTAGCCTGCTAGTGCCACCCCTTTAGAAATGGCACATAAAGTGCCATTTTAGTGCCATTTGTCACTTGCAGATGGCGGAATTTATAAAAATCACGTAGATATGAGAAATAGCTTTTGAATGAGCTATTAAGCATATCTCTATGATGTTCTGGTAGCCCGCTAGGCCTGTTGAAAAAAAAAAAAAAAAAAAACGGGAGACAGTTACTGCAACCATAGTTCTTGAATGTTTTGGTTGAACGCATGTTTCTGAGACATTTTCAACGCATTTTTTAATCTAAAAAAGAAAAACACGTAGCATATTTTAAAAATATAATTTGGTAAGTAGTTATGTTGCAGAGCTGGAGTTCTTGGATGAGAAAGGTAGGGAGGGAATTAGGGACCGACATGTTAGTAAGACCTGTGAGGTGGTTTTCGGTAGTCCTCGTGGCGCAATAGTACTGCCTAAGTAAAGAATGGAGCAGGCTGTACGAATTATTAATTTATTTAATTAACTTTTCACCGAGCCACTTCGTAAAAAAATGAAGGCGAATTGTCAGCTTAATATACATATACTGATATTTATTCCTTAGTGTTAATAATTTTCTATGTATTTAAGTCAAAAAAGTGAAAACATTTAAAATTTATTTTGTTTTCAGTAAAGTACAAATTATGTTCTGGTCTTGAGAAGGCTTGGGGGGGGGGGTGTTAGCCCTATTCATCTTAATTTCTGCTCGTTTTGAGTTTAACTCGGTTATTTGTGGTAATTTCTGTTCGTTCTGGGTTTCATTTATTTATTCTTGGTCATTTGTTGTAGCTTTAGGCTACGCTTGGAAGTTTTTTTTTGCTTTATTTCTGCTCATTTTTGGTTTAATGATCCTCCTTACTTTTCTTTGAAGACCTCATTCTTCAGATTTTTTAAAATTAATTCCTTTTCGTTTTTTATTGGAAGAAGAAAATAGTATTTTATATCTTTTCTTTTTTTTCTATAAGAATACTTGGTTTGGCTGTCTGTTAGTATGTTGTAGAAACGATTTTAACAATTTTTAATCCTGACACAAATAGTATTGTTTAATTAGTTTTATACTCCTCAAGCTGACCTGAAAAACAAAACTTAATACCATTCCTGAAAAATTTCTATCTATGGTCTTTGACAGCCTGGTTACATTTACTCTCTATTCATTTATTTAAATTGTAAGAGCAGAAGTAGTAATAGTAGTAACCCTGAAAGTTTTAACTTAAGACCCTCAGTCGTTCTTGAGATATTGCTGAGATGTCTTTTTGACAACCAGCAAACACATAGTGTCTTTTGATTTAGTTTTAAAGCAATATTTAGTTTTAAAGCATAATGGGAAGCTTGTATGACTGGGGGGGGGGTTGACATACCCAATATCCTTAGAGACATAGTTACAGGACCTTTTTACTATAATGAACAAAATGCCTGTCCAATCGCTTGCTCGCTAATAATTTTTTACTGTTAAAACAGAAACTATAACTTCTGATTTCCAATCGAATGAGCCCTCTATGATATTTATACGACCATCGCTTCCATAAAGACCCTATATGATAATATTGTGCAACCGGTATAACTTATAGTCCATGCCTTAAGGGGTGTGGGGGGTTGTCATCCTCAAAGATATAATTACTTGGCCTTTCAACTATGCAGAACAAAGGGGCGGTATCAAAATGTTGGCTGGATATGTTTGAGGAAATGAGGGGCATGGGGGCTGGTTTCCATCCTATCATTTTGGTCGCTTGCAAAAAATTACACTAGAAATTTCAATTTGCAATTGAATGAGCCTCTTGGATTTGCGCTGCAGACGAAATTGAGTTACCAGGTTTTCCTAATATTTGAAGTCGTCTATGGTTGTATAAGTTCCCACTTAACCCATTTAAAGAATCAGATTTCATATAATGTCCTTTGTGTTTCATGAATAGGAAAAATACCTCAAGTGTAAAGGGTAGAATTGTCAAAGAAGGCGGAATGTAGGTCTGGCTAGAATACGTCTCACGTTTCTCATTGACCTGCAACAATGTTTGCATTTAACCAATATGACAGGGTTGCCACCACAGTCAGTTTTTGAAGTGCTACAATTGCCCAAATTTGCGTGCTACACAGCGATTTTCAGTGCCAGAGTCACAAAATTGACTGTAATAGTGCTAAAATTGCGCTTTCGCGCTACAGGTGGCAACCTTGCGATCTGGATTATATTTGCTACTATTGACAACTGGCAACTCAGCAGACTCTTAACAATAAAGATACCAAGCCACCTTAATCAACCAGTGATATAACATTAGGTGCTAAAAGAAATCACCAAATTGTAAAAGTAAGAGGGTTGGTGCTTTTCCCTTGGCCATGGAGATGGATGATTTAATTCGTGGTTTCTGACTGTGATTGAATGACGAGTCAGAAAGTCGCAACCTTGGCCTTGTATTGGCCGTCTTCCCACGTCAAAACTTCTCTTCTTCTACTCTTGCTTTCACCAGTCATTGGATCTGTAAACTACATGATGTTGCATGATATAGGTATAATTATGGTATGGTTGATCTTGTGGGGAAAAAGAGACCGCAGAAATTGTCTTTGGTGCTTAGCTTGAGTCTAAGAAGGGCTTGAAAGCAGTATCTCAAAGTTGTTCAATTATGTACAAGTGTTCTTGCACATATGTAGAATTGAGGGGTCGCTCTGTCTCACAGGGGCGTAATTTCGTCAAATTTCTAGGGGGAAGGGGCAAATTAGGATCCGATTTTCTTAAGTCAAATGAAAACAACCAAGTGAAAAACGAAAGATGAGCCATATAGTGCCACCAAAGCAAAGGTATACTGAAGAAAACTAATCTGTTTCTGTGGATGCTTGAATTATGTAGGCCTAATTTAGTTTTGAAAGATGTTTTTTAAGACAGTAAATGTCAGCCGGGGGGGGGGGGGCTGCCCCCTGCTCTGTAGAAAATTACGCCCTTGCCTCAGAAATCATGTACACCAGGTGGCTTGTGCCAAGTGTGATGGAACTGTACCAAAGGTAGCAGATTTGTACCAAGTATGACGGAATTGTGTGGCACACGTGGCGTTGCGAGAGGTACACCAGGTGGTGGGAAGTCAGCGCCTCCTCGGTAGAATATACTCTGTTACTGTTTACTAAAAGTAGCAAATTGGGGATTAATTTTTTGGAATTAATTTTCCAAACAGACTGAACTTGCACACTATGGAGTATTTTGGGGGACGGATTGGGACATTTCGTTTTTAAGGCAATGAATTGGTGAATTTAAAGGAAGATTTGTTTGATAGTGGTAATGATGAGGCACTACTGGACCAACCTCTTCTTGACATATAGTGGCAATAAGCAATTCTATATGAAGAGGTTTCGAAGCCCATAAATTGGAAGTTTTTTTTATTTTATTTTTTGTCATTTTTTCCAGGGCTTTATCAGCTTTCAAATACACATACACACACACACACACACACACACACACATATATATATATATATATATATATATATATATATATATATATATATATTATATATATATATATATATATATATATATATATATATGTATATATATATATATATATATATATATATATATATATAGTTATATCGTTTATTTGTGTGTAAATTTTGGCTTCTCTATCGACTCCTTTGTTTTGTCTTATAATGTTTCTCAAGTTTTTCTTTTTGTTGAGTTCTCTGCTCTATCAGAAAATATGTTTTTTGTAATTCTGTATACCGCCCCCCCCCCCAAAAAAAAAAACCTCAAAGAAAATTATTTTTTTCTAATGCGTAATGAAGTTGTTTAAGAAAACAAATAAAATAAATATGGGATATTTGTGTGCATACCTGTATTTCTGATATGCTCAAACAGAATAGTTAAAATTTGTAGTACAACACAGAATATGAGAATGTGATTTCTTTATACAAAAGTTACTTTGTACCAAAAAATAACTTTTGGAAACCTTGAATTTTCTTACTTCCTCTAGGGTTCGTCATAACCGTATACCCCGTAGCTATGTAACGTTGTAACCATTAAATCGTTATTATACTTGAGTACCCCGGGTAGGTTTCTCACTGGATTTGATGAATGTTTAGCTAACTGGTAGAAAATTCAAATCTTGGCTTGGCTCCATCAGTTTTGTTACTACCTATCTAGTCATCTACCTGTAATATTTAATATTTCTAGACCCAATGTGTTGCCGATTTTAGTGGGTAGTAACTACAGTCAGACACGCATGCAAACGCTGGTTTTAGGTTCAGTCCGCCGTTTAAATATTAAAATTGATTTTAAATCTTGAAGTATTTGGGGGTAAGTACTCGCACAGTAAGGCCTGATCTTCTAAAACTTCATGATTTTTGTAATGTTTTGTGGGTTTGTTATATCCTATTTTATACCCCCAACCCCCAAATTTCTCCCTCTGGGTGGAATTTCTGTAGGGTATTAATGCGTGTACCTCTAATGAGGGTCATAGCCAGGATTTTTTGGGTGGAAGGGGGGTTACAAAAATAAAATAAAACCGCATCATTTTTTTATATGTTTATTTGCTATGTTCTTACGAGTGTGACAAATATTTTTTTTTTTTTGGGGGGGGGGGTCAAATCCCTACCCATAGACACGGTTATGCCTGTAATATTTACTATAATTATAGTTTTGATTTAATAAATAGATAGTAAGTCTAGTCAGGCAAGCACAAATACATTGAATTTAGGGATTATAGCCCTACATTTGAATATATAAGAATGATTTTAAAGCTTGAAGCATAGATTATTTTCAGTTTTGTTAGATACTCGCAGTCGGGCCTGGCCCTCCAAAATGTCAGGATTCTTTTTTTTATATTTTCTATTTCACCCTGTTCTGATAATTACTTTTTCCCCTGAAATAATGCCATCAAAGGAAGTTTCCCTTTACTTGTCTGCTTTTTCAATAAAATAAAAGTTGAAGCTTTTGGTAATCAAGAAAAGATTAGCTTAGATTTTGAAGGTATGTCATTTAAACATTTTAAATGTTGATAACTCACAGTTTTCCTGGTTGTCAGAGACGACTCAAGAAACGTTATTTTACATATTTTGTCGTCCATTTTGTTATCTTTTCATAAAATAAGACTGTTTTGGTTTTATTTTTAATCATTTTTTTTATTAGGATTTATTATAATTTATAAACAATCTATAACTCCGTTTAATTCCAGCAAAGGTAGCTATCGACCCCTGCTTCTCCCATCCATGTCAACACAGTGGGAAGTGCATGTCCATCGGAAACTCATACGAATGTAGTTGCACATTACGATACACAGGAAGAAACTGCGAAGTAGATACAGGTAAACTAGTTCTAGTAGCCAGTCTTAGCTCCAATGATGCTTTCTATTCTCCACTATACTGTCTAGTCGCTTTCTGCTATTCCTACTCTTGACATTGTGTATACGTGTATTTAGCAACGTTTTTGCGAGTCAGACAAAGATTTTTTTTTGGGGGGGGGGGGGCTCAATCCCAGTACCCCCTGAATATGGCCTATATTGTATAACCGTTGTATGAAATTATCCTCCGGTATCCTTACGAATTTGTGCCCTGTAACATGACTTCTTTTTAATTACCGTTGCCAAACTGAGCTTTATTTCATTGAAATATTTCTGTACCCGATCAGGGGTGTACCTAGTGAGGGAGGGGGGATTTGAATCCTCCATGAAATTTCTCCAACTCGTTCAATTCATCTTAAAAATACAGATAAAGTCTTTCTCTTAAAAACAATAGATATGTCCCCAGTTCGTAACTAGTCTTGAACACAATACAATTAGAAAAAACTTAAATCCATCCCCGCAAACAAAATAATTGGTACTCCTCTCCACAAAACCCGGATATGACCCTGTATCCGATAGTACATGATGGTAATATGGTACTTGACCACTGCTTTGTCTTCTTCGCAAAACTCCGCATAGCTTATACGTCTGGTATTTTTACGCTTTTGCTTGCTTATTTTAGCCCTTTTATAGGTGTTTGTGTTTCTTCATTGAATATTGGTTTAAAGAAGTTCTCAGTTTACTAAAAGTAAGAAAGTAATGGGTCTGTTGTACTACCCAACAATAAATTGGGTAGTTGTTGCTACCCAACAATAAATTGAAAATAGGCAAACGTGAGAAAAACTCGAACAAAATTCCCCGATAATGTGTAATCTGGTTTAACAACCTTTTAAGCCGAAAAATAATGTTGTTGAATGATCCTACATTGAAATGTGTGTAGTTAAAAGAGGATTATCGTTTGTAGAACATTCTCTTTTCTGGAATCAAGTGCCGATTACGAACAGCGGAATTTGGAAAGACGCTAACAGTTTGAAAAGACGAAAAAAGAATAGAAAATGTGGATCACGTGACGACTTACGGGAGAATGCTTATGCATTATACGATAAACACTCGAGAATTCGGTTCGCGACCATGAGATATTACCCGTTTTTCACGAGTACCTTACATAAGCATCTATACATACCTTACATAAGTACCTTGTAGCTTACGAGTACCTATGCATAAGTACCTTACATCTTCATCATATTTTGTTTTATCTCATCAGCATTAGCCAACCTTCACTAAATGTTTAATTAAAATATAATTACAATGTATTTTCCCAGCGATCCGAAGCTAATTGTCTGGTATTAACACCGTGAAAAATGGGCGATGTCTCATGTTTGCGATTCAAATTATTGAGTGTTTCTCGTATAATGCAATGCACCCTTCCAAGAACTTCCCATTTCCCTTGAATCTTTAGTAGTTTCAAAATGAATCATAGAGTATGAATTAAAAATAAATATTTGTGAGTGTGTTGCCGAAAAATAGTTTAGGCCTACGAAACAAGAGCGGTGCCTAGTTGGAATGCCACGAAGTGCTGTTGACTAGTCTACCATATGCTTCAGCAAATATTTATGTTCCGGCATCCCTGGTGAGCAAAAAAGATCTGTTAGGTATGTATTCGGTACTTATCGGTTATACAGTAAACATTCGGGAAATGAAGTTCGATTAATGTTAATGAAATCAAACAAGATATGATGAAAATATAATAGTTTAGAAACAAATTTGGGCTATATATTTGAATTATATATTAGGGGGGGAGGGTAAAGCATAGCATGTATTATACTAACCAAACAAACCAAAATACCAAATAAATACTTAAATAAGATATAGCTAAAATTTATTTTCCAACCAAGCCAGAGCTAATTGTATGGTATAAAGAAGTTTCTTGACCAGTTTCTTGTGTCATGTTCGCATCATCCGCGATCGGAATTCTATAGTGTTTATTATATAACCGATAAGTACAATGTCTTCTTCTAAACAGATACGACGATTCTACCTAGAAAGATCATAGAATGTACTGATGACGGGCTCATCAGCTGGTTTATCACTTCTCTCCACCTCCCATCCCTGTCGGTTACCACCGCTGCCACCACAAAGAGCAATCTGCCAACAGTAGACACACTAGTTTAAGGTTGATAACCTGCCAATGAGCAAGAGAAAACTGATGTTTATTCAGACTATTTGATAAGTGAAACTATATTGTAAATAACTAATTAAAAACCTTTTAACTATGCCTAACATATAGTATAATGTTGTCCGACCCTTTATTATACTATTATACTTATACTTATATAAGTTTATTATACTTTTATTATATATTATACTTATTATAATATTATACTTTATGATCCTTGTGTATCGTTCAACCTTCCTGGTGAGAATTGCTAGGGAGGTATTTGTTTTTGCTAATAGAACTTCCCCTGAATTACCGGGAAACTCACTTTATTATAGAAAGTTCTTATATATATATATATATATATATATATATATATATATATATATATATATATATATATATATATATATATATATATATATATATATATAGAGGATGTATTTGTTTGAATGTTTGTGTAGATTCTTACCTTACTTTTCAGCCAAAAGTACAAGAAGCAGGTTTATTAGTCATATCTTGAAACTATTCTCACGTTTCGAGTATTATTTACTTTTGTGGTACTCTTACCGACGCAGTAACATACCTGCTGAGAATTCTTCAAATGTTTACCTTGTTGATAAACTCCTATGCCAAAGATTATATGCCAGGTGATTGACACCTTCATCATTGTATATTAGAGAGGGCACCCACTTTCGAAATTCACGTACACTGGGTGGCAAGTGTAAAATTTGGCGGAAAGTATGTCTTCGTGTTTAGTAATCTTTAGATGAGATAATTTGTTTTTCTTATATTGAGGGACGTCATTCTAAAGGTAACGGTGTTGCTGCCACCCCTGTGCATTTGAGGGGTTCTTACTGGGAGGAAAATAATGACAAAAACCACAATTTCTGTCTATCAAATAAAATATAGGGAGTTAATGAGGGATTTTCGGAAGACTTTGATTAAAATAGAACATACAACCTCAGTGAATATTTTCGCCATATACCATAGGAGTCCCAAGGAAAACGGAAAAGTAGAATAAAATTATAAATATAAAACGAAAAGACCGTTTAATTAGAATAAATAGCTCTCTCGAAAGTACTAAAAAAAATCTTTAGCGCAAAGATCAAGGTATTGACTATAGGGTGAACCCCTTAATATACGGAATAATTTCTGTTTGTTTTAAGTTTTGATGCTGTTCCTTACTTTTGGTTGACAAAGCTAGTTTTTTATTTAATTTCTTATAGTTTTCTAAAGAATGCTGTGAAATTTGGTGCCCCCTTCATAGCAATGTCCCTTTACCCATGAAAATTTCCTCCATGGAAAGATCATCCCAGGTAACGTGTTTCTCCCTTTTTTCAAAAATAAAGCAAATTTTCTCAGGTAACTTTTGATGGTTAAGATTAAACCTTATGAAAATTATATATTTGAAATCAGGATAAAAATCCAATTTTTTTTGTATGTATCTATTGGTATTAAAGTTCCGTTTTTTAGAGTTTCGGTTACTATTGATCCATGTCGCTCCTTGCTCATATTTTGCTACCACGACCTGTTTGATTCACTGATTGATGGGCACAGGACTGTCCCTTCAGTTTTATGGGAACGGTGGAGCGCGTAGCTTCGAAAAAAGTACCAGTTTCCTATATATTAAAATCTAAAATGTTTTCAGTAAAGCGCTAGTCAAACTTAAGAGTGAAGAGGGAGGGGGGTAAGATGGTAGTACCCATCGTCTTATATAGGTTAATTTTGTTCTTTTCCAGTTATAATGTTTACTTTCTTCTGAAAAACGATATTTTTTAAAATGTTCATTAAGAAAAACCCATGATCCCTTATAGGCAATGCGGTAGAAAAAAAAAATATTCAGGTCTTTTTAGAGCTAATAATTAATTCCAAACATTTCAAGGTTGATTCTTTATTTATTGATAAAGGTTACTACATACTGTTTGAGGACCTATTTTATGTCATAAAATTGGTGATAAGCAAAGTTCATAATTTGCAGCCCCTCCCCCGGGGACTGTTGGGGATAAAGTCGTCCTCGGAGACATAGTTATTAGATTTTTTGACTATGCTGAACAAAATGGCTATCTCAAAATTTCGATTCGGTACTTTGGGAAAAAGAGGGTTGAAGGGGGCCTAGTTGCCCTCCAATTTTTGATCACTTAAAAAAGGCATTAGAACTTTTGATTTCCGTTCGAATGAGTCCGTTTCCAACATTCTAGGACCACTGGGTCGATACGATCATCCCTAGGAAAAAACAACAACAAATGAACACGCATCCGTGATGTCTTCTGGCAAAAAAACACCACAAAATCCCACATTTTTACAGATATGAGCTTGAAACCTACTACAGTAAGGTTCTCTGGTACGCTGAATCTGATTGTGTGATTTTCATTAAGATTCTATGAGTTTTAGGGGGTGTTTCCTCCTTTTTTGAAAATAAGGCAAATTTTCTCAGGCTCATAACTTTTTATGGATAAGACTAAACTTGATGGAACTTGTATATTTAAAATCAACATTAAAATCTGATTCTTTTGATGTATCTACTGGTATGGAAATTCCGTTTTCTAAAGTTTCAGTTACTATTGAGCCGGGTCGCTCCTTACTTTTAGTTCGTTACCAGGAACTGTTTGAAACTTCTGGAATAATTGCCAAAAGCCGCTTGTTGAGCTGCAGTCAAACCAGCGTAGCAACAAGGTTGCCAACTGTACATATTTTATGTCAAAAGGACACATCCCCATGTGCCGGGATACAATGACATAAAAGGGCAAAAAATGACACAAGCCTAGAAATTTGGGACGTAAAGGGGTAAAAAGGGACATATTATGACATAAAACGTAAACATTTTCCTGCTGTATATATATTTTGGCAAAAAAATGTCACTTTTCACCAAAGTAATGCTTTTTTCAGTATTTTTTTTTTTTTTTACATCCAGGTTCTGCCAGATATTTTGTAAATAAAAAACTTTTTCCCAAGTAAAGGGATTTAAATGTTTATATGGGAATAATACGTGGACTCAGGGTTGTATCCAGGGAGATGGCAACTCGTCAAAACCTTTGTACAACTCGTCAAAACGTAACTGAAATGAATATAGAAAATACGTATGCGTTCTTTAATGTTGTTTTGTAATCTCCTCAAAAAATGATGGCCTCGAGTTTGAAATTCGGCAAATTTTTTATTCCTTTAGCTACTCTTACATTTAAATCCTTTATTTTATTTAGTTCTTTTTTAGGACTCGCGGTCTTTTTTTTTAGGACTGCGGAATTTGGCAATCATACAAAAAAGCTGGCTAGTTTAAGGTGGTTTGAGACTGCAAAATATGTTGCAGATAACGAAATACCTCCTGATATCTTTAATAATGTTTTTATACCTCCCGTGTTCTCTCCTAGTCCTTCAGAGGCCATGGATTTTGAGATTTTTTTTCTATTTCACCAGAGCTGCAAAAGGCTTTTTATATTTGATTAAATAAAAAAACTAGTTTTTTTTTAACTGAAAGTAAGGAGCGACAAAAATTAAAACGTACAGAAATTACTCCGTATATGAAATGGGCTGTCCCCTCCGCAATCCCTCGCTCTTAATGCTAAAGTTTTTAATTGATTTAAAAAGTAGAATTGTGGCAAAGAGTCAAACTTTAGCGTAAAGAGCGAGGGATTGCGGAGGGGACAACCCATTTCATATACGGAGTATTTTCTGTTCGTTGTAAGTTTTAATATCGCTCCTTACTCTCAGTTAAAAAAACTAGTTGTTTTTATAGCACTTGGTACTAACCAAGTGACATATAGCAATCGCAAATTCTGTCGGTCTGTCTGTCGGTCCTGGTTTTGCTACTTTAGGCACTTTCAGGTAAGCTAGGACGATGAAATTTGACAGGCGTATCAGGGACCAAGCCAAATTAAACTGGAAATAGTCGTTTTCCCTATTTGACCATCTGGGGGGAGTGGGGGCCCGTCAATTCGGAAAAAATAGAAAAAATTAAGTATTTTTAACTTACTAACGGTTGATCAGATCTTAATGAAATTTGATATTTGGAAGGATATCGTGTCTCAAAGCTGTTATTCTGAATCCCGACCGGATCTGGTGACATTGGGGGAGGGGGAGTTTGTGGTGGGGGAACCTAAAATCATGGAAAACGCTTAGATTGGAGGGATCTGGATGAAACTTGGTGGGAAAAATAAGCAGAAGTCTTAGACATGTGATTTACATAATTGGAACGGATCCGCTCTAACGGGGGGGGGGGTAAATTCTGAAAAATTAGTAAAAATGACGTATTTTTAACTTACGAAGGAGTGATTGGATCTTCATGAAACTTCATATTTAGAAGGACCTCGTAACTCAGGTCTCTTGTTTTAAATCTCAACCAAATCTCGATCCAGCGTCATTGGGGGAGCAGTTGGGGGGAGACCGGAAATCTTAGAAAATACTTAAAGCGGAGAGATCAGGATGAAACTGGATGGGAAGAATAAAAACCTGTCTAAGATACGTGACTGACATAACCGGACCGGATCTGCTCTCTTTGGTGGAGTAGGGGAGGGGTAGTTTGGAAAAATGAGGTATTTGTAACTTACGAAAGGGTGACCATATCTTAATGAAATTTGATATTTAGAAGGATCTTGTGCTTTAAAGCTCTAATTTTAAAGTCCAACCAGATCCTGTGACATTGGGGGGAGTTTTAGGGGGAAACCGGAATTCTTAGAAAACGGGTAAATTGGGGTGTTTTTATCTAATGAATAGGTGATCGGATCTTAATGAAATTTGATATTTAGAAGGAATTTATGTCTCAGAGCTCTTATTTCAAATCCCAACCAGATCTTTTGACATTGGGGGTGTTGGAGGGGGAAATCTTGGAAAACACTTGGAGTGGAGGAATCGAGATGAAGCTTGGTGGATAGAATAAGCAAATGTCCTTGATACGTGATTGACGTAACCGTACTGGATTCGCTCTCTTTGGGGGAGTTGGGGGGAGGCGTTCAGTGATTTGGCGAGTTTGGTGCTTCTGGACGTGCTAGGACGATGAAAATTGGTAGGTGTGTCAGGGACCTGCACAAATTGACTTGATAAAGTCATTTTCCCACATTCGACCATCTGGGGGGCTAAAGGGAGAGGAAAAATTAGAAAAAATTAGGTATTTATAACTTACGAGTGGGTGATCGGATCTTAATGAACTTTGATATTTAGAAGGACATCGTGACTCAGAGCTCTTATTTAAATTCTGTCCAGCATTAAGCCTCTTATTTTCCTTTTAAATCAATCTAATGATTCATAGGATTTTGTTAGAGCTCATACCATATGATCTCTTGGCTCTTAGCTCTTCTTGCCTCGTCACAAGTGCCATATGAGCTCTTAGCTCTTGTTGAACGTTTTTGAATTAATGCATGTTTGATTTTGACTCTCAGCACATAAACTATTAAAAAGAAATTTGCATATTAATTCTTTTTTTGGCTAAATGGCTTTCTCTTAGTTTTGATCAGACAATTTTGAGAAATAAGGGGTGGAGAAGGAGGCCTAATTGCCCTCCAATGTTTTGGTTACCTAAAAAGGCAACTAGAACTTTTAATTTTTAACGAACGTTTTTATTAGTAAAAAATATACCTAACTTCAGAATTAGCTAACGTAAGAAACTTTTATATTCTTACATTTTTATTGTGTATATGAGGGGGTTTGTCCCTTCGTTAATACCTCGCTCTTTACACTAAATATTAAGTTTTGTCCCAATTCTTTAAGAATGACCCCTGAATCAGAAAGGCCGTAGAATAAATAGTTGAAATAACTAAAAATACTTTAGCATAAAGACCGAGGTATTTGTCTCCTCCTAAATACAGCATAATGGTTCTTTATGCTGAAGTATTTTTAGAACCCCTCATATGCATAATAATCTCTGTTCGTTTTAAGTTTTAATGCTACTCCTTAATTTCAGTTGAAAAAACTTTTTCATGTTTATTTTTTCATGGTTTTTTCTATAGTAATGCTAGAAAATCCCGCGTCCTTTTCATTGAATTTCTCTTCCCCCATGACATATTCCTCCAAGGAAAGATCCTCCCACATAGCCCCCTCCCCTCAACCCCACCCCCAAACTATAAAAATCCCCCTGAAAACGTCTCTACACTACCCAATAACTATTACTGTATGTAAACACTGGTCAAAGTTTGTAACTTGCAGCCCCTCCCCCAAGGACGTTTGGGTAGTAGGTCATCCCCAAAGACATAGTTATTGTGGTTGTCGACTATCCGGAACAAAATGGCTATCTCAAAATTTTGATCCGTTGACTTTGGGAAAAAATGAGCGTGAGAGGGGGCCTAGGTGCCCTCCAATTTTTTGGTCACTTAAAAAGGGCACTATAACTTTTCATTTCCGTTAGAATGAGCCCGCTTGCGACATTCTAGTACCACTTGATTGATACGATGACCCCTGGAAAAAAAACAAAAAACAAATAAACACGCACCCGTGATCTGTCTTCTGGCAAAAAATATGAAATTCCACATTTTTGTAGATAGGAGCTTGAAATGTTTGCTATATTATTCTCTGATACGCTGAATGCGGTCGTATGATTTTCGTTAAGATTCCATTACTTTTAGGGGATGTTTCCCCCTGTTTTCCAAAATAAGGCAAATTTGCTCAGGCTTGTAACTTTTGATGACAAAGAATAAATCTGATGAAACTTATAAATTTAAAATAAGCATGAAAATTCGATTCTTTTGATGTGTCTTTTAGCATCAAAATTCCTTTTTTTAGAGTTTCGTTTACTATTGAGCCGGGTCACTCCCTACTACAGTTCGTTACCACGAACTGTTTGATGTTACTCCTTAAAACTGGAATGTTGTCGCCGGTTTGATAGTACTTTAAAAGGACCTATCATACACGCATAAATTTGTCTAGGAGAGGGTCTTCAAAATTCTAAAGCACAAAAACAGGTGAATTACGTTGACCTGGAATACATGCAGGAGGTAGATACGCGTCCCCTGAAACCTCGCGACTCTATAAGGATTTTTGCAACATCTAATCAAGGCCTATCAAGGGGAGTAAGGGGGCTTTGTACGTAACTAATTACACGGAACACACCCAAGAAGTGAAGTTAGGTAAATATTAATGAAATGTAGCAAATTGTAATGAAAATATAATACTTCGAACAAAATTATGGAAACTACAGCAGAAAATTATTGGAAAAAGGTCGCCCAGAATGGATAAACATCAGTAAGAATTACATTGAAAGGAGAGAAAGGTTAGACATTATAAACATCTGATACTAAAAATTACAAACTGATATTAGCTAGGATAAATGAAGTAATTATTCCTCTCATGAATATAAATTAGAAGGATTTCAAATATGCTCTGTATTTGCATATTAATTGAAAATATCCTTTTTTTGGTGTTTTTATTGGAAAAAGAAAATAAAACTGATTGAAATCTTGCAAAATGACAAAAAAATTGCCCCCTAGATTTTGAAAAATACATCTTGCTTATCCGCTTCTCCCATCCTCTTAGTGTTGGTGCATACGCATTATAACGACCACACTCAAGAAGTGAAGTTAGGTTAATCACAATATAATATACCAAAATATGATTAAAACATTTTAGTTTAGTAACAAAACTATGGAAGCTACAACAGAAAATTATTGAAATAAGGCCGCTCAGAATGGATAAATATCAGTAAGAATTGTCTAGAAAGGAGAGAAAGGTTAGATATTATAAATATTTATTGAATTAAAATCAAATTGGTGGACTGTGATGAAAAAGTTGAGAGCCAGGACAAATTGGAAACACTTCCTTATCCTGGAAAAATCTAATTGGCTCTTCTTCAGTTCTTGGCAAATCACAAATCTTCATTTGAACATCCATGTTCAGACAGTAACCTTTAAAACTATAAGTTGAAAACTACATGAGTTTTGTCTTTGTCGCTACAAAACCAGTTTTTCTCAGCAAAATTCTTGAATGGGTTCCGTACAATTAACAAGTACCGGGGATTTGAACCCCCCCCCCCTGAATCGTTTTCCAACTCGTAAAACCGTTATAAAAATGAATAAATACTAATTTTTGATACATTTTTGAAGTTTTTTTTATGAAACAGCCCCCGAAAAAAGCTCTTGTAAACCCCCCTCCCGAAAAAAATCGGTACTTGTGTATTATTCAGAACACACTCAATAAGTGAAGTTAGGTTCTATCGTGAAACAAACCACGATGCAGGTACATTTCAATTAGATAAACCTAGCCTAACCTAAATGTTCCTTCTCGTAAGAGTATAAAGTCAGGTTGTCCATTGACGCACTGTTTTGTTGTGGGCAACAACCCCTTATCCTGGAAAAACATAATTGCCTCTTTTTCAGTCTCTGGCAAATCCCAAACCTTCATTTCAAAATCCATTTTCAGACACTATCTTCTATCACTATGCGTAGCAAACTAAATTGAGTTTTGTCTTTGTGGCTATGAGACCGGGTTTTCTCATAAAATGTACCTGCATCGTAGTTTGTTTCACGAAAGAACTTAACTTCACTTATTGAGTGTGTTCTGAATAATACACAAGTACCGAAAAATCCTGGATACGACCCTGCGTCCAATATTGAATATATTATAATCGGCTTCTCCCCAAAATAACAGAATTGCGCCTGCCTGCGTGGTCTTTGCTCGAAAGCTCAAGTGCACGTGCCTGACAAGGACCATATCCAATTCTACCTTCTTTGCATTCATTATTGTCCTCCCCGTCCTGTCCTGATTAATTGTTCTTTTGGTTTTTAGTATGCCATATGCGTTCTAAATTTGTATTATTTCCTGCTTCGCCTTAGTCGTCGGAAGGCGTTTGTTATTTAACCGTTTACTAAATGCCATAACAATAAAGACAAGGGAAAGAAATGTAGCTGTCAAACGTAATTCAGTGGCGGGAATTCCAACAGCAGTAGGTTTCTGCAAGTAATTGAATTAAAAATACACTTGTTTCAATGAATGTAAACGTAAAGAGTGATGTTGAAACTTTAAACCAATGGAAATTATCCCAGGTATGAGGCGTGGTCGTGTCCAGGGGAGGGGCACAGGGTTTACCCCCCCCCAATGTCTGACTCGTAAAACCGTAACAAAATGCAAATAAACAAATTTTGAGGCGTTTTTGTAAACCCCCCCCCCCCGGAAAAATAGTCTCTGAACAAAAATCCTCGATTTGGCCTTGATGTGAGGAAATGTCAAAATTAGACAGTGGCAAGATTTTTTAGTTTTAGTTTTTATGTCGCAGTTTGCCACTCATGAGGTATATCGACTTTAAAGAGGTATTCGAAAGTTCTAAACCAATTAGCCGTCTTAGAATTTTGGTTCGAAAACATTTTGTCCTGTTAGGATAAAAATTGAAGTTTTACGACACAAAATGACAAATATTGGCGTTTTGCTGTTGCGCAATATCTTTTTTATAGCCAACGTAGTAAAATTGAGTTTTAGCCTTTGTATAGCCCTGAGAGAGAAGGGGAGGTGGATCCCATCTTATAGCAAAAATACTGAATTTGCAACATGAATAATTTTATTTTGAGGGTAACCTACATATAAGGGAAGGGGTTGCGGGACTGGGCATCCTTTATATATACCAAAAAATAATAATTCAAAAACTTCCCTTTCTTCGAACAAAATCATTGTTAACAGCCCACATTATATCCAGTTTTAAAAATTATACTTCACAGGATCATTTCTCAAGTATTATATTCTATTTCGCATGAAAAACGTGAAAACATGAAACTCTTTTTATGTGTTCCATTTTAGCTCAACGCGGTAGCTTTGACTTAATAAAGAGGAACAAGTCTCCAGCGTATTAGGGTTTTATTCCAAGGGTATGGAACTGATTATATAGAACCGATGGCCATAGAAAGTTGGGAACCGGCTCCATCAATTACAGCTAATAAGCTCTTTTCTTCATATTTAGAGTCAAAACCAAAACCAGTTGCACGGAAATTTGACTCCCTTTCTACACCCAACGTGTCCCTTGGTACCTCCCCCCACACTCCACGTGGCTTTCGATCGAAATTTCAAGATAGTCATTCCAATGCAACCTACCATAAGGCTCAAAGCATGGTAAGTACAGGGGACATAATAATTGTAAGTCTCAGGAACAAGGGGACTAAATTATGCAAACATATAAATATCGGTATTTTTATGATAAACCCTCTAAAGCTCAACTGTTCATTCATTGACGCCTGCAAAACTTGTTTTTTCTTTTGTTTGTTTTACTTAGCGTGAGACATGACAAAGAGAAGAGACAGAATAGATGGAAAATATATGATTTAAGCTATATATTTGCACTTTGAGGGGCGGGGGTTGTTGTAAATTATTTGGAAAGTGTGAAGTTCAAAACAATTCTTACTACATAATATGCAGAATAATTGTACCTAATGCAGACCCGCTATTCTTTACACCCCACCCTCGCTATTGTGAAAATATATAGCCCAGATTTGTTCCAAAGTTATATATTTTTATCATACTTAGGTATATTTTATTGGGACTGAGTGTCAGAGAAACAAATTAGAAGAATATTGAATAAGGGGTATATCATACAAGTACCAAAATATTTTGTAATAGATTAAGTGGGACATGGTACAGCTTGGTGAAATTTTTCTTTATATTTATTTTATTTGTTTCTTTTGTTTACTTTTATTTATTTTTTTATATTTTTTTTTCTATAAGAAGTTATTCAACCGGAAATTTTGGACACTTGCTATTTTTTTTATTCTATCTGCAGTTTAATTACGAGTTTTGCTGCTCTATTTCCTATTAAAAAAAGCTTTTATATGGTAGGTCGTGATTACATAATAACTAGTTTCTTGTCCTTTGAACTCTTATTATTTCAAACGAATCAACTAAAATTGTGTCAAATTCATCTTCATACAATCTTTTTAACCGAATTAATTTAACCACCAATAATTTTCATTGAAAAAATATATAGTGTTTTATTGCGTCAATTGAGGTGATCAGATGCCAAATAAACTAATCTTATTTATATGTATTTTGAGTTTTAGCTTTGTTGCAGTCAATTGTTCAATAGGGATAATTAGAGGCTACTTGCCTGTCCTTCCATGTTAAAGGGTAAGCTTTAATTACATTGATTTATTTTTGTGATGTGAAACTTTAATTTACGTCAGAATGAGACCTCTTGCGACATTCTAGGACCACTGGGTCGATATGATCACCCCTGGGAAAAAAAAATAAATGAAACAACACGCATCCGTGATCTGTCTTGTGGCAAAAAATAAAAAATTCCACATTTTTGTAGATAGGAGCTTGAAACTTCTACTATAGGTTTCTCTGATATGCTGAATCCGATGGTTTGATTCTTGTTAAGATTTGGTGACTTTCAAGGGTTGTTTCCCCCTATTTTCTAAAATAAGGCAAATTTTCTCAGGCCCGTAACTTCTGATGGGTACGACTAAACTTGATGAAACTTTTTTATTTAAAATCAGCATTAAAATACAATTCTTTTGATGAAATTATTGGCATCAAAATTCCGTTTTTTAGAGTTTCAGTTACTATTGAGCCGGGTCGCTCCTTACTACAGTTCGTTACCACGAACAGTTTGATATCAGACAAGGAGGCCAAATAAACCCACTTATTTATCCATTGCTATATTCACCTGCTGTTGCTATGTCAAGTTTCGAGAACGAAAAGTTTCGAGTCACATACAAAAAAATCCCGTTCAAAAGAAATTTTTGTCACCTAGCTCTTCATAGCTTTTAAGTTCCATTCAAACGTTTATAATACTCATGAAATAAAAAAAATATGAATAAGTGTTAACCTAAATTATCTGCATGTTTTACTCTATACTTTCAGCTCTCATTAGCCTAGAACAATTCTTTCTAAAGCCTTTTCCTTCTCGTAAAAAATTTAGGCATTGTAACACACGTACATTTTTTTGTAATCCTCCTCTCTTTCGGAACACCCAAGTTGCAAAACCATACTTTCTGTTTTCAATATAGTTTCTTTTACCAACTAACTTTTTCAGTATAAGTTTACCAGTATAAGTTATATAAGTATAGTTATAAGTTATAGTATACAGTATAAGTTATAGTATAAGTTATATTTTCAGTATAAGTTATATTTTACCAACTTTTTCAGTATAAGTTTCTTTTACCAACCCGCGGAGAAACAGTGGAGCTAATTGTAGAAGAGCTTGCGTCTTAGAAATGTTTCTGTTCTTTAATGTTCCTGTTCTGTTCTTCAGAACAGGAACTTTGTTTATGTTCTGGCCAATAAAAAAAAAAACAAGAGCTAAGAGCTCATATGGCACTTATGGCACTTTTGACAAGGCAAGAAGAGCTAAGAGCCAAGAGCTCATATGGTATGAGCTCTAACAAAATTCTAAGAATTAATAGATTGATTAAAAGGAAAATCGGAGGCTTGATGCCGGTCTGGATTTAAAATGAGAGCTCTGAGTCACGATGTCCTTCTAAATATCAAAATTTATTAAGATCCGATCACCCGCTCGTAAGTTATAAATACCTCATGTTTTATAATTGTTCCTCTCCCTTTAGCCCCCCAGATGGTCGAATCTGGGAAAACGACTTTATCAAGTCAATTTGTGCAGCTCCCTGACACGCCTACCAATTTTCATCGTCCTATCACGTCCAGAAGCACCAAACTCACCAACTCACTGAACCCCTCCCCCCTAAATCCCCCAATGAGAGCGAATCCAGTACGGTTGCGTCAATCATGTATCAAGGACATTTGCTTATTCTATCCACCAAGCTTCATCCCGATTCCTCCACTCCAAGCGTTTTCCAAGGTTTCCGATTTCCCCCTCCAACTCCCCCCAATGTCAACAGATCTGGTTGGAATTTGAAATAAGAGCTCTGAGACACGAATTCGTTCTAAATATAAAATTTCATTAAGATCCGGTCACCCGTTCTTAAGTTAAAAATACGTAAATTTTTCAAATTTTTCCAAATTAACACCCCCCAGCTCCTCCAAAGAGAACCGATCCGTTCCAATTATGTCAAATCACGTATCTAAAACTTGTGGTTATTCCCATCAAGTTTCATCCCGATCTATCCACTCTAAGTGTTTTCCAAGATTTGTGTTCCCCTCCTCCAACCCCCTATGTCCCCGGATACAATTCGAGTCAAAAATGGAGCATCTGAGACATAAGATCCTTCTATATATATCAAGTTTCATCAAGATCTGATCACTTATTCCTAAGATAAAAATACCCCGATTTTCACATTTTCCAAGAATTCCAGTTTCCCCCTCCAACTCCCCCCAATGTCACAGGATCTGGTCGGAATTTAAAATTAGAGCTTTAAAGCACAAAATTCTTCTAATTATCAAATTTCATTAAGATTTGGTCACCCGTTCGTAAGTTACAAATACCTCGTTTTTCCGAATTACCCTCCCCCCCCCCCAACTCCACCAAAGAGAGCAGATCCAGTCTGGTTATGTCAGTCACGTATCTTAGACAGGTTTATATTCTTCCCATCCAGTTTCATCCTGATCTCTCCGCTTTAAGTATTTTCTAAGATTTCCGCCCCCCCCCACTGCCCCCCCCCCCCAATGATGCTGGATCCGGTTGTGATTTAAAATAAGAGATCTGGGTTACAAGGTCCTTCTAAATATGAAGTTTCATGAAGATCCGATCACTCCTTCGTAAGTTTAAAATGTGCCATTTTTTCTAATTTTTCAGAATTAACCCTCCCCCCTCCCCCGAATAGAGCAGATCCGTTTCAATTAGGCTATTTCAATCACGTATCTAAGACTTCTGCTTATTTTTTCTACCAAGTTTCATCCCGATCCCTCCAATCTAAGCGTTTTCGATGATTTTAGGTTCCCCCCAAACTCCCCCCTAGTGTCACCAGATCTGGTCGGGATTTAAAATAAGAGCTTTGAGACACGATATTCTTCTAAATATCAAATTTCATTGAGATCAGATCACCCGTTCGTAAGTTAAAAATACCTCATTTTTTCTAATTTTTCAGAATTAACCCTCCCCCTCCGACTACCCCAAAGAAAACGGATCTGTTCCAATTATGTCAATCACGTATCTAAGACTTCTGCTTATTTCTCCCACCAAGTTTCATCCCGACCCCTCCACTCTAAGCGTTTTCCATGATTTTAGGTTTCCCCCCAAACTCCCTCCAGTGTCACCAGATCCGGTTGGGAATTAAAATAAGAGCCTTGAGACACGATATCCTTCTAAATATCAAATTTCATTGAGATCCGATAACCCGTTCGTATGTTAAAAATACTTCATTTTTCTATTTTTTTCGAATTAACCGGCCCCCCAATCCCCCCTCCAGATGGTCAAATCTGGACAACGACTATTTGTAATTTAATCTGGTCCAGTCCCTGATACGCCTGCCAAATCTCATCGTCCTAGCTTACCTGGAAGCGCCTAAAGTAGCAAAACCTGTGCCTAAACGACAGACAGACAGACAGACCGACAGAATTTGTGATTGCTACATGTCACTTGGTTAATACCAAGTGCCATAAAAACAAACACGCATCCGTGATCTGTCTTCCTGCAAAAAATACAAAATTCCTCATTTGTGCAGATAGGAGTTTGAAACCTCTACAGCAGGGTTCTCTGATGCGTTGAATCTGATGGTTTGATTTTCATTCAAATTCTATGACTTTTAAGGGGTTTTTCATCCTGTTTTCCAAAATAAGGCACAGTTTCTAAGGCTCGTAACTTTTAATTGGTATGACTAAACTTGATGAAACTTATATATTTGAAATCAGAGTAAAGATCCGATTCTTTTGATGTATATATTGGTATCATAATTCCTTTTTTTAGAGTTTCGGTTACTATTGAGCTGGGTTGCTCCTTGCTACAGTTCGTTACCACGAACTGTTTGATAAATAATGACTCTTTGTAACCAGCACCTGAACTATCAAACATGATAAGATGTGAAAATCGACGACCAAGACCATCAATTCCGACAACACCAATACAGGCAGTTAAAGCAAAGGCCATTGCTAAATTGTCTGAAGTAATCAAAATCCAAAAAACGTGTCAAAAATGAAGAGCAAAGGCACAGGCGGTTAGAAGACATGCGAAACCGAGCAAGTGAGCGAGTCAAAAATGAAAATGAAGAGCAAAGACACACGCGGTTAGAAGAAAAGCGGCGGCGTATCAAAAATGTAAATGAAGAGCAAAGACACATGAGGTTAAAAGAAAAGAAGATCGAGCATGGGAGCAAGTCAAAAATAAAAATGAAGAGCAAAGACACACACGGTTAGAAGACATGTGACACCGAACATATGAGTCAGTCAATGAAAATTAACCTGTCCAGCAAGAATCAAAACGTGTCAAATTTGAAAATGATAGCGATGATGATTGGGTTCGGGATTTTGACATGGATAAGGTCATCAGTGTCTACTATACCTTTGAAAATCAAAAACCAGGATTTGATAAATCGTGGAAAAAAAATTGTCACACCACCCGAACAATTAAAAGAAACAAAGGTGGTCATCAATGCCTACCATAACTTTGAAAATCAAAAACATGGATAAGATAAATTGATGGAAGAAAAAGAAGTTTGTGTCCCACCACCTGAACAATTAAAAGAACCATATATATATATATATATATATATATATATATATATATATATATATATATATATATATATATATATATATATATATATATATATATATATATATATATATATATATATATATATATATGGGTGTCATGTGTATTATGTGTTCGATGGTAAAGTTTTTTACTCCCTCCCCCCAACAAAAATAACACCCCCAAACGAAATCCTGAAAATGGCCCTGCAAAGGGGATATGACACGGGGTGTGTATTTCATTTCCTCTTTGGCAGCTGCCGAAAATGTTTTGTTTTGTGAATCATGCCCAAAAGACCGGAAGAAGGATCAAAAGCCGTTGAAACAGAAACGGAAATTTTCTTAACTTACAATTTACTATAGATTCCGTGGGAAGTACCTGAATCCGGAAAATCCGTCAGCTGGTCATATAGAATAGTTTGCAGATTACAATGGATCGGCAAAGGCCCATTCGCAATAGGGCATCACTATTATCTATATTTTACTAGCTCTATTTCGAGCGTTCAGGCTTTCCATGGAATAGCTGATTGGCTGAAAAATTTTGATTGGCTCAAATTAGCGCTAGCAAATCTCAGTATCAATAAAAATTTCATTGCAAATGTAGTAAGTAAGTAAGTAGTAAGTAAGACGGCACTAGACCCTTAAGGTCCAAACCGGCGGTGCTGATCTTTGTTTCATGGCCTTTCAGCCAGGAAGTGCAATGGGGGGCTGGGGGCCAACCATTCTGTGCTTTCACACACCCTTCCTGCTTACCTTCCCCAGATTTCTCCAGGTACCCATTTAGAGCTGGGTCCACTCTGGCTGAGCTTACAGAGTCATGCCACTAACCCCCGTCCCAAACTAAATAACTAGTTACAACTGGGATTGAACCCTTGCCCCTTGGACAAAGAATTCCCACGCCAGTGGCAATTGTTTGCAATTCTAGTGCAAATATTAATCTAGTGCAAATAAAATTGTCCACTAGAGTGGAAATTCTAGTGCAAATGTAGCTTAACATACATGTTCACAATATGTTCACAAGTTGGCTAACAAATGGTTGGCAACACACAATATGTTCACAATGATATGTTCACAAGTTGGCTAACAAAGCTGGCCTCACTTTCTGTTGATAATTGCAGTTTGCAGAAGGCTGCCAAACCAATATATGACAGCTGACTAGAATCAGCTAGACTTGGAAAGTATATCCAGGCCGCTAATGAAATTTTCTATGGAAAGTGTTTATGAATTTTTCTGGTTTCTATGTTCAATTACGTCATGAAAATGAATTTTCTTACATTTGTTTTAGATAAATAGTATTTCTTTTTGTCGTTGTATTATATCATAGACAGCGCAATAGTATTGCCTGAGTAAAGAACGATGTTGGCACAAGGTATTATTTATTTATTTTTTTTTTTCAGACCAGGGCACTTCGTATCGAAGGAGTTGTCGTAGAAACTTCGAAAACAGCTCATTCGATTGGAAATTGAAAGGGCCATGACCCTTTTCAATAGTCGAAAGTGATTGGAGGGCAACAAGCCACCCTCCCACACCCTCCGTTTCCCCAAACATATCTAACCAAATTTTTTAAGTAGCCATTTTGTTCAACGTAGTTGAAAGGTTCGGAAATTATTTCTTTGAGGATGACAACCCCCCAAGCACTCAAGGCAAAGGTTGTAAGTTATGCCCTGGGGTTATATAAGGTTTTTATAGAAAGTTTTGTCGTAGAAACTAAAAAAGGGCATTCGATTGGAAATTAAGAGGGCAATTGCCCTTTTTAATAATCGAAAGCGATTGGTGGGCAACTAACCCCCCTCTCACGCCAACCATTTCCCAAGAAACATTCAATCAATATTGTGAGATAGGTATTTTTTTAAACGTTGTTGAAACGTTCGGAAATTACGTCTTTGAGGATGACAACTCCCCCCTCCTCCACAGCCCTCGGGGCAAAGGTTGTAATTTATGCCCTGGAGGCATATAAGGTTTTTTATAGAAAGTGTTGTCGTAGAAACTCCAAAAAGGGCTCATTTTATTGGAAATTGAGAGGGCCAGTGCCCTTATTAATAGCCAAAGGTGATCGGAGGGTGAATGCCCCCCACGCCCATCATTGCCCCAAACACTTCCGATCAACATTTTAATATAGTCGTTTTGCTTAGTGTAGTTGAAAAGTCTGGAAATTATGTCTCTGAGGAATATATCCTTCCCCCTACAGTCCTCAGGACAAGGTTTTATGTCTGTGATGAGGGCAACCCCCCTACATCTCTCAGGGAAAGGGCTGTATGTTCTGCCCTGGGAATATATAAGGTTCTTATAGAAAGGGTGGTCGGATATGCTTTGGACTCATTGTATCGGTAATCAAAAGTCCTTGTGCGCTTTTAAGAGTCATAGTGATCAGAGCGCAGCTACTCCCCCTCCGCACACACACACACACACACACACACACACACAAACACGTCATTTTCCCGAGATGTATTCAATAGATATTTTGAGACAGTCATTTTATTCAAAATAGTCCAAATTTTATATATTAAGGCTTTTAAGGCATTAAGACCCCCCCCCCCAGAGACCTGGGGCAAGGGCTTGAAGTTATGCCCTGGTGGCATATAAGGTTTTTATGAAATGGGTGGTCGTATTAAATTCAAATGAGTCTCATTAGATTTTAAATTGGAACTTAAAGTGCCCTTTTTAAGAGTCAAAGTAATTTGAGAGAATCCCTCCCCACACGCCCATCATTTCCCATAACAAATATCCAAACAATGTTTTGAGACATAAATATTTTTCAGCATTGTTGAAAGGTTCAGTAATTATGCGTAGCAATAGTTGTAGTAGCATTAGTAGTAATACGCAAATAGCGCCTTTTTTTCAACATCCCCTTCAACTCACGATGAAATTTTTAACTTAATACAATCCTGAAAGCATTGCTGATACGGCCTCTTGACAATCAGCATGGGCATAGTGTGTTTCGATCTATTTCAACACAGTTACGATATTACCAAAAATTTTCGCCTTAATGGGTCTATTAGTAGTAGCAGTAGCACCAGTAGTTATAGTAGTAGCAGTAGAGTTAGTAGTAATAGTCTTAGCCTTAGTAGCAGTAATAATAATATTAGCAGTAGTTGAAGGAGTAGAAGCAGTAGTACTATGATGACAAAATTGTCTTGTGGTCAGTTCAATATCCCTCACAACAAGTGTTGTAACTTTTAATTTCACACACGAAACTGTCCATAAGATAATTAAACGAAAAAACTATATGCATAAAGGTATTAAAAGGGCATATATAAGGACATAGGCAGGGATACCATATCATAGCTAGTATTATCATTGATATTTTAAAGGAGCTAATTTGATTCAAAATTGAAAGTTCTAGTGCCCTCTTAAATGCCAAAAGTAATTGGAGGGAAATCAGTCCTCCTCTTTAGCTCATAATTTTCCAGACACTTCCAATCAAAATTTTAAGATAGCCACTTTGTTCAATATTGCTGAACAGCCTAGTAACTATATCTCTATGGTTATTGGGTAGGTCAACCCCCCACAGTTATGTAATTTGTCCATTGTGCTTAAAAACTAAATGTTGCTTAAAATTAAATCAAAACGCACTTTTGGTATGTGGTTGACAATAAGACATCTCCGCAATATACCAAGTACGACTGAGGGTATTAAGCTCAAACTTTCGAGGGTACTTCTATTATTACGTATATATACATATATATATATATATATATATATATATATATATATATATATATACATATATATATATATATATATATATATATATATATATATAGTTATATATGTAGATATATATATATACATATATATATATATATATATATATATATATATATATATATATATATACATATATATATATATATATATATATATATATATATATATATATATGTATATATATATATATATATATATATATATATATATATATATATATATATATATATATATATATAACAGAAATTAATTAAAAAAAAAACTTTTTCTACAAAATAAGTTTTGTAAAAAAAGATTAAAGAACTCCATTAAACCAAAAATGAACAATATATATATATATATATATATATATATATATATACATATATATATATATATATATATATATATATATATATATATATATAGTGGTTGGGGTTGGCTGAGTGGTTGGCGCGCTGGCGTGGGAATTCTGTGTCCAAGGGGCACGCGTTCAATCCTGGTTGTGACCAGTTATTTAGTTTGGGACGGGGGTCAGTGGCGTGACTATGTAAGCTCAGCCAGATTCGACCCAGCTCTAAATGGGTACCTGGAGAAATCTGGGGAAGGTAATCAGGAAGGGTGTGTGAAAGCACGGGATGGTTAGCCCCCAACCCTCCATTGCACTTCCTGGCTGAAGGGCCATGAAACGGAGATCAGCACCGCCAGTTTGGACCTTAAGGGTCTAGTGCCGTCTTACTTACTTTTATATATATATATATATATATATATATATATATATATATATATATATATATATATATATATATATACTAGCTGTTGGGGTGGCGCTTCGCGCCACCCCAACACCTAGTTGGTGGGGGCGCTTCGCCCCCCCCCCCAAGCCCCCCCGCGCGCGTAAGTCGTTACGCGCCATATTAGTTACGCGCCATTGTAGTTGTGTCCCTATGTCCCACCTGTGAATATAGATAGATATATATATATATATATATATATATATATATATATATATATATATATATGTTTTTAACTACGTAAAACTTGCGAATATACAACATTCTTTGCTGTCCCATTGTCTGTGCATATAAATAGATTGTCAGGTTTACCGACTCTTGAACATGCAACATATAATGGTCCATGGGAAAACAATCCGTATTCAGATCTATACCTCATGATTCTAATGATTGCCCTTGAGCTTTGTTGATGGTGATTGCTAATCGACCATTCCCTGAGTCGCCATCGTCATTTATATATCCCCCTGTGCACCCCGGCGTCCCCTTTGTAGTTATGTCCCTGTGTCCCGGTCGTCATTTATATTCCCTGTGTCCCGGTCGTCATTTGTATCCCGGTGTCCCGGTCTGTATATACATTCGTTTTTTAGTTTTGTTTTTCTCCTTTATTTTTTTCCTTTTTTCTTTTTTTTCTTTTTTAGTTTATTTAGATTTTTAGATTTTTTAGTTTTTTTATTAGTTTTTAGTTTTTTTGTAGTTTTTACCATTTTTTTAGTTTTTTAGTTTTTTTTTTACTTATGTCCTGGTCGTCATTTATACTCCCTGTGTCCCGGTCGTCATTTGTGTCTCGGTGCTTTGTTGATTGCTAATTTATATTATATTTATATTTATATTTTTTATATTTATTAATATTTTTTTAGTTTTCTTTTTCTCTTATTTTTCAGTTTTTTCCTTTTTTTTAGTTTTTTCTTTTTTAGTTTTTAGTTTTTTTTTTGTTTTTTACCTTTTTTTAGTTTTTTTAGTTTTTTTAGTTTTTTAGCTTTTTTAGTTTTTTTATTAGTTTTTAGTTTTTTTTTAGTTTTTGCCTTTTTTTAGTTTTTTCAGTTTTTTTTAGTTTTTAGTTTTTTACCTTTTTTTAGTTTTTTTTAGTTTTTTAGGTTTTTTTAGTTTTTTTTCTTTTTAGTTTTTTTTTCTTCTTTTGTATTAGTGTGAAATAATTCAGACGTCATATGCGGACAAACACGACGTCACTCGACAGACAGACAGACAGACATAACCCACAAACAACTTATTTTTATATATATTTATTCATATTTTTTTAGTTTTCTTTTTCTCTTTTATTTTTCAGTTTTTTCCTTTTTTTTTAGTTTTTTTCTTATATTTACCAGGCATTATATTTTTTGTGGAAAACAGATGTTACTTCCCCATCAAGTGAATTATGAAAAAATTTATATGAGAATGTGTTTCAATAGCATGATTTATTTTTCCAACATAATACGCAGTTGACGGTCGAAGCATCGTTCGACCGTTCGAAATTCCCTCCTCTAGAATTTCTTATTGTGTCAATAAACACTATAAAACCTAGCATGGATTTAGGGGTCACGCACTTTAAACAATTGTACATAGTAGAGCCACGCATGGTGAATGTTTTGTCCGTGGCAGGAAGATGTTCAATGTTTTGGAAGTGCACCGTACGTAAGGGAATGGGTGGAACAAGGGGTGCTCCAAAGATGTGCACCCCGTAGGGAGAGTGAGTGTCCTTTTTAATGCACGAATAATGGAATGATTTAATCAACTTGAATTCATAGAGAAACAGTCAGTTTTCTTATAAGAAATATCGTGACTCAAAATGTTTCGTCCTTTTTATTGGCTTAGATTTTCAAAATTAGCCAATCAGGTTCTTTATGTTTTTACTGGCCAAGATTTTCCATAGCAACAGGTAGTGGACATTTATTTGGCTTCCCTCCATGGCTTACAATTACCCAATGATGTGATAGGCCTAAGGAAATACGTCACAAAAATAATCTAATTAGAATTAAAGCACACTTTTTGACAGAAATACAGGAAAACAATTTATGTTTTTTTTCGCTAAAACTTACAAGTAAGAATATTAAATATCTACTCGTGAAATGCAAAATAGGATAATTTCAATGGGAGATTTGATAAATGATTCTTCTGAAAATGTAAGTGGTAGCCCTCATCACTTACAATTTGGCTGATTCTCCCAAAAACGGCCTGAAAGAACTATCATAAAATATGTGTTTAGCCATCAGACTCATGAAACCTGTGAAACCTGTTGTAGCACAGTGGATTGTGCTCGTGAAACCTGTTCATCAGACTCATGAAACCTGTTGTAGCACAGTGGATTGTGCTTGTGAAACCTGTTCATCAGACTCATGAAACCTGTGAAACCTGTTGTAGCACAGTGGATTGTGCTCGTGAAACCTGTTCATCAGACTCGTGAAACCTGTTGTAGCACAGTGGATTGTGCTCGTGAAACCTGTTCATTAGACTCATGAAACCTGTGAAACCTGTTGTAGCACAGTGGATTTTGCTCGTGAAACCTGTTCATCAGACTCATGAAACCTGTGAAACCTGTTGTAGCACAGTGGATTGTGCTCGTGAAACCTGTTCATCAGACTCATGAAACCTGTGAAACCTGTTGTAGCACAGTGGATTGATGCTCTGCTTGGCAATACAGAGCACCAGGGTTCGATCCCCGCTGTATCAAGGCTGGGCGACAAGCTTGCTACTTGTCCCTGTAAAAAAACACCCATCAACTGATACATCGAATCGACGCCCTATGCGCCAGCAATGGCACAGGCGGATCTTTATACTTTTTTTTTTATCCTTTATCATCCTGTGAAATAAATCTCTTCTGTCCCTACCTGTAGGGCGTAATTGTGAGTACGCACCTGATGCAAGCATAAATCTATGATACGTAAAACCATTATTACGTATGTTTTAAAAGGTTTCATTTCGTTTCGGAGTCATTATCTTAATGTGTATTCTTTTTCAATGTGCAGATGTGACCACATCTACAACATTTTTTTTTGCAGGACCTCTCTGTCAAGTCTCCACTTGCTTGAACGATGGATTCTGCCAGGAAGACCCAAGTGGGAACACAACCTCCTGTCTATGTAAAACTGGCTTTACTGGTAATATACTCGTTCTTATGAATTTCAGAAATTTGTCATACACGCACTACTCAATGTTGCCAAACTAAACGCATTTATGCCACTTGGCTGATTTTTGCTATGGCTACGCATTGAGTTCTTCAAATCGGTGTATTTTTCCAATGTAATTTATGTGCCAAATTAGATAGTTGGGACTTTTTCGCTCGAGAACTTGTGTTTTCGACGCGTATTCGCTTATGTGGCTGCGCTATCTTATATCGCACATTTGAATTTCTTTGCAGGACTGTTAAAATGAACTGAGGACGTTTACCAATATTTTATCTGTGAAAGAGACATATTTTGTAGCATCGTTCTTTAACTGAAAAAAAAGAATACATATTCTCCGATTTTTTGCGATTATTGCCATATTCTTTCTGCGAATCCCCCCCTCCCCTTCCAACCAGTTTTGGCTGGCAAGAAAAAGAAAAAGGTTTCTTCTGGCGGTTTTGCCTGGGGTAGGAAGACAAGAACCAGGGGGAGGGATCAAAAAATGTTTTAGTTTCGATTTCCTGGGCTCTAAATCTTACGGAAAAAAAGTTGTAAAAATATACATATCTAGAATCGCAAATCTGGCCGATTTGGATTTTGTAAATCTAGCCGATTCGATTTTAGTCGCCACCATATTTACTATTGGTGTTATTTTTCCTTACAAAGGCTTAATTATGGTTTCCCCCTTAGGGGGAGCCTAGTAAAGAATGAATCCTAACCCATAGTAACCGAAATATGCTAAAGCGCCTAAACCTCCATATCAGAGATCGGTTTATACCGTACAATATTTCACTAAAGCTTTTCTCTTAACCAACAAAAACAAAACTGTTAGCTAAAAGTTTTTGCTAAAAAACGTAGAAGTGTATCAATTGGGCGGAAATTTAAAAAAGGTACATTTAGAAGAATAATAAGATCTAAAAAACCATTTAGAACTTCAAAAATCAGAGTTGTAAAAATGGAATAAAAGACAATAAAATATAACACTCGCCCATAGTCATTTCTTAAATAAAGGAAATTCAAGGTCTAGTTTTGAGAGATTAGTCACTCGCCATTACCTCGTGTATATCGTAGGACCATCACCCCGTACCTCTTTATGAAAACTTTGCACAATGCATGGCACTTCTCCGCCACGCGTAGCGTGTGCCATCTGGCTCATGGACTTTTTGAAAAAAGGGTCAACTTTTGAGTTTTACTCTCTGAATTTATGATGTCGCATCAATAAATTTCTTCAATAACCTTTGAACTGGGAATTTCATTAAAAAATGTTAGTAAGAATTTTCCACAGCACCTCAGTTGTTATTAAAATTGTTACTTACTCTCTTTTTGTCTGGGCAGTGGAAACAGGGCTCTAGACAAAGGCGTCAGGTAAGACACGCGTCCAGGAATGGAAGTCTAACTAGAACTAATGTTAAGGGTGCTTTATTTACCACAGAGACGGTTTTAGAGGAGGGACAGTGGATGCACTTGCCCTGAGCTCAGAAATCTGAGGGGTGCCAAACTTCGAATAAATAACCTAACGGTTATAATCATTTTGTAATTTTTGATATTTTGTTTTTATTAAAATAAAATGGTGATGGAGTTAATAAATTGAAATAATTAATAAAACAAAAATAAACTAAAAGTTAAGTAAATGATAATAATTAAAATAATTAATAGGATTAAAATAATTAATAATACTCAAATAATTTAAAAGACGAATTAAAAAGTCATTTAAAAATAAACTATTAATTAATTTATTAATTGAAAATGATTTTGTTAATATATGAAAATTTTGCGGGAGACGAGACGGGGTGCAATCAAGATTTTTCCCTGAGTGCAAGAAAGGCCAGAACCGCCACTTATATACCATAGCGTGGAGAATTGAGCAAACGGTGGAGGTACAGCCATGGCTTTCTCATGAAAAACATGCTTGTTATGGCACAGTGACTGAGAAACTCTAACACTGTTAAATCAATTATAATATATTTTATTTCACTAAAGCAATTTGCCCCCCTAAAATTTTGGATTGTCTGTTTTTTAAAGTCGTTAAATGCTTTTAGGTTCCATCTGTCAAAATCCTGTAAATGAGCGACTCTGTGACAACAATCCATGTCAAAACGATGGGACTTGTCATGTTTCAGAATCTGGAGATAAAACAGAATGCATTTGCCCTGAAGGTAAGACCATGCTGCTTTTATTTAATTGTTTTGCTTTTTTTGTTATGTAATTATTATCGAGATCCTATAAAAAATGCTATACATAATTCTAACTGCTAGGAGAATGAGAATCAGTGTCTTTTTCCCAGACGTTGGCTGAATTCCTTGACTCAACCCTTTTGTTCAGCAGGGTCGCAGTGTAGAGGGAACTAATTGACAACACAGGCTAGTCTTCTCCAATCGTTGATTATCAGGACTAATCGACGGGTTGTCGATTAGTCTGACAACATCAACTCTTATGAGTTGATGTTGCAGCTAAGGAAGAGCTGGTTTTTCCGAGGGATTGAAATGTGTGATTTCAATTCAGGTTACCCAATTCAGGACTAGGGATGGAGCGTCATATGGGTTGATGCTGCAGGTAGGAAAAGATTAAAATTTGTGGCGATTCTTGGAAAGGTTCTTGATGGGAGGAGGTGTAGGTGGCCTTACCAGTTGACTGAACGGGCTTCTAATCGAATGAAGGTCGTCAGGATCTCAGTAGATAACTTTTACTGTTTTACTGCTGATGTTGTTAGTTTACTGCTAAGTTTTACTACTGATGATGAACACTGTATGTGTGTTCGAAATATCCAGTTAAGAAATTTTATATCTGTTCACTGTCAATAAAAAGGTTTCATCCCTATTTTGAACTGTTATACTTTCGTCAGGATCTCAGTGTTGTGGATCTTTTTCATACTCATCATAGGTACCTAGTTTGAGTGGTGTCCACTTTTTTTTTTATCTGGGTCTTAGTTATTGATAACGTTTCGGAAGAGTACAGCATGATGCTTGAGACTAGTGCTATAGATTAGAGCTTTGATGTGATGACTAATTTACGATTTGAGGAAGAATCGGAAGCTCTAAAGAATCATCCATACACAGAATTTTTCTTGGTTTTCCATGGCTGAGTTTTGCATTCTTATGCTTTGCGCTTTAAGATGCTTCAGCAACAATCTGCATAGTGCAATTTAGCATTTTTAATCTCGATATTTAATCATTCTTCAAGACATGAAACGTGGGGGGCTTTGACTGTACGAAATATTTCACTTGTAGGCAACCATTTTTTCAGGGGGTTTATGAATGAACATTTCAACACCACTATCCCCTTGCGTGTAGCTATGGTTATAAACATTAATTTGCCAATTAAAAGCCCAATGCTTAACGTTTGTGAGTTCTGAATAAATTGTTCGCAGAAGATCATTTCTGCATTTTCAAAATGGCTTTGAACTACTCTGTAAGTTCTATGCTGTGGTTTAACCCATATTAAACTCCACAGTTTTGAATAATCAAGGATTAAGCTCTTTTTCATGATTCAGTTGGGTTTTGTAGTAAATTCCTTTAATTTAACAGCAATCTAATGGTTTAAATGTCAAAAAAATATCCCTTTAGGGATCTTGGGACCTTTTGGGAATTTAGGGAACTTTGGGGAATGTCAAGAAAATATCCCTTTAGGAAATTTGGGACCTAAGGAACAGAAACTTCAAAATGAGGCTTCTTAGAAAGTTGCACTTAATGATCCGAGTTTCAACGTAAATTTAAAGGATGGTTACTCAATACACTAGTACACGTATGTATTTATGGACCTGAACCCTTCAGAAATGTCACCACAAAAAAGGAATTTATGCACATATGAATGCATCAGTATATTCAGGTTTACATTAGAAACAAAGTGCAAAATTAGGAAAAAACTCTGTGTTAATTCTGCAAAAATTAGGCCAAAATTAATACAGTTTTAAAAATAACAAACAAACATAAAGTAGAAACAACAGGGAAAATCTTTTCAAGACAATGGAAATCAATTCAGTGGATATTTCGGCCCTATGTCCAAGGGCTGTCTTCAGCAAAAAACTTAAAAAAAAACAGCCTTAGCATCCTTACTTCAACGAAGTTCAACCAGGACTGATAAATAGATTGAAGTGAGATAATAAATTCATTCAAACAAAACAGAACAAAATGATTAAATGCAAGTTTGTGTTTGTGTGTTATGGAAAGGCAGTGTGGTCTTCGTCACTATTTTAGTTTTAAAAATAGAATTCCTAATAAACTCAGATTAGCTTTTGAGCTAGTAAATCCATTAAAACTTCCCTCTCTTTACTACAGCTAACATCTATGAAATATCCGATTGTCGAACTTACTGGGGGGTTTGTATTTTCTACGATTCCATCTTTCGTATTTTCAACGAAAGATGCAAAGATTCAAAATCTTAAATATTCATTCCGTTGGGCTTTATGGTGTTGATAATTATGAGTTGTTTAAAGATCCCCTGTTCCGACTTTTAGAACACAGCAATCTCCCTGTTACTTTATTACCGTTTTCCTCTTTAGCTTACACATAGGCCTACATTCGGTTTTGGTTTCAAGGTGACCATTACTAGAGATCTCACTTATGGGGAGGGGAAGAAATGTTTTCAAAAATTGTTAGAAAAATAGATGATATGATAGGATGACGGTGAAATTGCTGTAACCTTTGGTTGTCTGGAAACGAATATTACGGTTTTCCAATTTTGTCTCAATGCCATCCTGGTTGCCGAAGATAATTTTGTGATCGAAAAATATTGTCAAATTTCAGATTTAAACATGATGACTCGTTTTGAAAGTACCTAATAAGATTTCGGAAACGCCTTAACTTTTAAAATTCTTTGCTCTTACACCTAACAGATCCGTCTTTCAATAAGAGCCACTTCCTTTTACAACAGTTTTATGGTGACAAACATCGTAGCTTTTTTTTTTTTTTTTTTTTTTTTTTTTTTTTTTTTTTTTTTTTTTTTTTTTTTCCGAGAGTGGTTCTAAACCGGAATCATAGTTGAATGAACAAGCTCTAGCCCATAGTAACCCAGAAGTTATTATCATATTAAAAAAAAACTCAAGTGAGGAAGGATCGTCATTTAAAGCTGATTCAGGTGATTCAGACGATTTGTCTTAATGATGAAAGTTCGTTGCTAAAACTCTTAAAACTCCACAAAATGGTATACAGATCAAAGTGAAAATTGCACCAAATGAAAACCCCCATTTTGGAAAATTTTAATCCCACATCTTGACCATCAAGAAAAATGAATTTTTCGCAAGGGAGGCGGTGATGTGTCTTTTTTATTGTTATACTCCTTCTATTTTTTTTCTTTGTTATTTTATTCTTTCATCCTTTATCCTTTTCTTTTTCTTTTGTCCTTTGTTTTTTTTTAGTTCCTTTTATCTTTTACTTTGTCCATCTTTTTCTTTATTATTTTATCCTTTCATATTTTATCTTTTATCCTTTTCTTGTTATTTTATCCTTTCTTCTTCTAGTTCCTTTTATATTTTACTTTGTTTTCTTTTGTTATAATAAGATCAAGTACATTCTCAGAAACCATAAAGTAAGAATCCATAACCCCCTCCCAATTGTAGGGACGGCTCTATTCTGTACTTTTCTTTTTGTTTTTTTGTGTTAATAAAACTGAGACATCCATCATAAATGGCTGAGCTATTTATTGCTTTTCGTATCACATTTCAATGGCCATTTTTTTTAATTGCCGAAATAAGGTGTAGCATCGAAGACTTGGCTTCGATGTATCATGCTAAGCAATCAGTTATATATTGTCCGAACAGATGTGTTCAAATATGGCGTGCAAATAACTATTAAATTATATTACTGTCTGACAAGATACAGATTATGTAAATAGGAAATCGATATTTATTAGTATCTGGAAAAATGTATCTAAATTATTTTGTCAAAAAAAGAAAAAGAAAAAAGGTCATAAAAATATAAATAAAAAGATGTTTATAGACAAGGAATTTTTTCTTGATTTTTTAGTATGATGGGAAATTATAATCGAAATTTATTAGACCTCCTTTTTGATAATACAAGGAATAAATAATAAGCTTTTGGTTTAAAGAATAACGTCTTGATTCTTCTTAGAAATCAAATAAGTAATAGGGTGAATATGGGGGGAGGGGCTCTGGCTCAAGGGTCCATTATAAAGGTAATTTGTCTTTTTTATAAATATGGTGAGAAAATAACAGTATGAATCTACAAGGCCTATTCTCTGCTAAGCCCTGGATGAAAGAACAATCTTTTGACTTAAATAAAAAAAAATAAAAAGAGGGGCTCAAGGGTCCAACTTTGGGTAAAAGGTACTTCGGACATTCACGGTAACATATATATACATATATATATATATATATATATATATATATATATATATATATATATATATATATATATATATATATATATATATATATATATATATATATATATATATATATATATAAATATATATATATATATATATATATATAACCAGACATTGATTAAAACTTTTTTTCTTCTTAAGAAAAAAACTTTATATATATATATATATATATATATATATATATATATATATATATATATATATATATATATATATATATATATATATATATATATATATATATATATATATATATATATATATATATATATATATATATATATATATATATATATATATAACCAGACATTGATTAAAACTTTTTTTCTTCTTTACTTTTATCATATAATTTATCTGTAAGTCTAAAACCTCGTTCAAGTGTTTATCTTCTCAAATTTTAGTAGGAAAAGTAGGAAAACAGTTTTCTTTTTCTCTCACCGAATCAACACCACAGTGTACAAAATAATTTTGCACTGCTATGGGGTAACCTATTTTGTTACTAAGACCTATTTAGACACTTCTATTTCTATTCAAATTAGCTCTCTCCTATTATTCTACAACTACTGGCTCAACACATTCACCCTGGTTAACAAAAATCCTCTGTGAAGGTTTTTTGTGAATCTTCAAAACTATCATCTCATACAGCAAGTTTTGTTGTTTTTTTCCTGTGATCAGTGATCTGTAGATCCAAAGTAGTGAAGAAGCACCCTCAAAAGTTCTCTTGGGTATAGTAATTGTGGTTCTCTACAGACCAAATCCTTGCATTATTTTCGTTTTAACAAGGAGCAATATCTTCATTGTTCTACTAAAACGAAGCCCTGTACACTGAAAAGGGCTTTCCGAACATTTGGGCTCTTTTGCCGCTAGAGTTGGACAAATAACTTTGCCCCTGGATATATACTTAATGGACATCAGATCGGACTTATGAATTAAAAAAGCTATATATCTTGGAATATAAGGTAGGATGAGTTTCTTTACTGACTTTCTGCAATCATCTGTTCTATGTGATGAAGCCAGAGAATGCAGAAACGCAAAAGATATTGGAGGCACGGCTTTTTAATTAAGCCTACGTTAACGCGAAGACCATGATTAAGCCTATATCCAACCTGAAAATGTATTTTTCAGCCCATTCCATAAACTTTGCCTTAGTACTATTAGTATATTTTGCCTTAGTATGGTGTTTCCTACAATTACACAAATTATCCAGTAAGTTTTCTTTTCGAAGCCTTTTTTCAGAAATTTCTAAAAATATTTTTCATACTCTGAGTCCTCACAGAAACGGGCTGTCAAACCATTTGAGGTTTTAAGGAAGTGGGTAGAATTATTTCTTGAAGATTCGTATAAAAAAAAAAATGTGTTTTGTAGTTATTTTAAGGGGTTTGCATCTAATAATGTATTTTGCTGGAAGTGTACGACAAATATTTGAAAGAAAAAATAACAAAAACGAGTGTATTTCTTGAAACGTTCAAAAATTATATGAAAATCATATTAATAATGGAATTTTGAGGACTAAGGGTTAGACTTTAAGATCCCCCTTTGTTCATTATTGCTTTATTATTTGTAGTAAGGTTCTTGCTTTTGAAAATCCTTGTGACCTATTGTTTAAAGCCCAAGTTCGACAGAATATCAAGTTGTTTTTTTTATATATAATAACAGAAAAGAAACTCATACAAAATGAAGGTGCTGGTCAGCGATTTTTTGGTATTTGAAACAGTCTGGACTTCTTCGAGTCTGGACGTTCTTCAATTAGTTTTGATTTCTTAGAATTCAAATTAAACACCTTTATGATCCTTTGTTTTTATCAACGATTTTTACTTATCACATTTAGTTTTTTGTAGTATTTAACTCTCTTTTTTAGGCTTTGCTGGACTTAACTGTGAAGTAGACCTGAACGAATGCATCTCTTCTCCATGCCGAAATGGGGGCACTTGCAAAGATGGCGTTAATAATTACACCTGTTTTTGTAAAAACACAGGGTAAGTTATGTATCTAAAGTATGTTCGACAGTCGGCTATTTTATAGATGTCACCTGTAGTGAAGAGGAGGGAAGGGCAAGTTTTATTGGATTATGCTAGCTCAAAAACTAATCTGAGTTAAAAGGGCATTCTTTTTTAAACGCCGTGTTAATTTTGGCCTAATTTTTGCAGAATTGACACAGGTTTTTTCCCCCTGATTTTCGCGCTTTTTATAAATCTTATTAACGAAATTCCATTTTTTTATCCTGTTATAGGAGCCTTGGTGTAGAATTTATATCAATCTAAATGTATATAAGATATACATAGAGCTTTCTGGTGAAAACTAACTTTGATGTGAAACAGACAAAATTTTCTGTTCAAACAAGTCGGTGTCGAAGATTGCGATTGTGTTTCTCTTCTAACGCAGGCTTAATATTTCTTTCTTCTTCACTTTCATTTTTGAATATTTATTCACTGTCGCTTGTTTTCTAACAGCAGTAATTCCTTGTTCTTCACTTCCATTTTTGCCACGTTCTTATACTTTCTCGTTCCCCCTTATTTTTTAACCGCAAACTTTTTTGACTTTTATCAATTTCTTTTATCATTACTTCAGACTTTTTTCAGTAAAAGCATATTTTTTGTTATAAGTATTCTAACCGTTTTTTTTTTAATGTGCTCATAAATATGGTGTTACTCATATATTTTTTTTTTTCCAGAATTATGGCTGTTAACAAATTTTCTGAAATCTTGACATATCTAGATCGCTTTTTCAGGCCAGAAAGTATCAAAATGCCAATTTTTCAAAAAAATCTGGAGCCGTCTAGAGAAAGAATTTCTGCATACTTAATCAAATATGCAGTTATTGCTCGTTTAAAGAGATTAGACGGAATATGTACAGAACATTCTGGGGAAAAATAGTAATGACAAGAAACAGACGAAATGTTTTTCTGCATGTAAACAAATACTTGAAGAAAAAAGCAAACTTTTTGAAAAAGACCTCTGACCAGCCGTTTTCAGTGCGAGGAAAATCATTAAAAATAAAAACAAAAAATTTAAAAACATTGAAGTATCCTAAAATAAAAATAGAATCAAATGAAAAAAGTAAATAAAAAAAGTGGATGACCATAATAATAACAAGGAAGCTCATTTTCTATGGTCGTTTTCTAGGGATTACATGATATTTTCTGAAAGAATCGTCCCCGCCGAGGGGTTAGTGTGCTTGACTTGAAACCCTTTGTCTTTGAGGACAGGGGTTCGAGTCCTTGTGCTGATTATTTGGTTTGAACGGGTGTGGTAATGTGACTCTTTAAGCCCAGCCAGTGTCGACCCAGCTCTAAATGGGTACCTGGAGAAATCTGGTGAATTTAAACAGAAGGGTGTGTGACAGCATAGGATGGCTGGTCCCCAACCCCCCAGTGCTACTTCCTGGATGAAGGGTCATGAAACGGAGATAAGGAATACCGGTTGGAATTGTAAAATCAAATACCGTATTCCTTACTTTACTTTTAAACACCTAGGCTCAAATTTTCCAAATGGTAACTAATCATTATTTTTTTCAAGAATGATTTTTAATCCAATCTAATCTTTCCAAAATAAACAAATGTTTGCTAGGGGAGTATCTTGATAGGTAAATTACATAAGTTGAACATAAGCTTAATAAATTCTGCTCTTTGTCTCTCCCCAGTGCTAAATTTTAAAGCACCCGAAACATAAGTGTTTAGGAGTTCTAGAGCGGGCTGAAAAATGGAAAAAATCCAAATATTAGATGGCGTTGGTGATTTCGGTTCTTGGCACTAGTACCCTTTTGCACTCTTATGAGTTTCTGAAAGAGTATCCTGTTTACACATTTGATTATAAATGAATGGTCATGCTTTACACGCTGTTAGATATATACTACGTTTTGAAGTAGTTTACCTTTTTGGATTTTTGTTTGTTTGAAACACCATATAAGAGGATTCAGACTCAAGAATGTTATTGCACAAGGTAATAGCTCTACATCACTTACTAAGTATAAACTTATTAAGAAAATGCTTATATTTTTCGAAAAATTCTCTAGAAAAATCCTTGGCCTTGCTGAAAGAAATTAAAATTGTTTCATCAAATTGATTAAAATGATCAGGGTTGTCAAATGCTCGAAGGGTTAAAGTAGAATCAAAATTTTTGATCTTCCATAATCTTATGGCTTAATCAATAGATGTCTTTTGTTCAGCTTAATCTTTTCCGGATTTTCGCTTTTCATTAAAAAATTCTGAATCACAAAAAAGTACACAAAATTAAAAAAAAAATTCGGAAAAGTTTTCAATTCAGTATCAATCACCATATCCTTATAAGCAATTTTGATTGTCCCTGGAAAACGCCTTTAGTCTGAGTTAAGTTTGAAAATAATAATACTTCACGTTAAGTTCTCAATTCTTTTATTTATGAATAAATTTACAACAAAAATCAAGTACAACAAAATCTCCCCTGTAAGGTTCCACGGCAAAAGGGGGGGGGGGGAATAAAAAATATTCAAAATCACAAGCTAGGCAGGGGAGTAGCACATGATTTCACCAACTCAAATATTCAACCTAATCCAGAGATATCAACTCTAAGGAAAACCGTGAAAACTTAATTATTAGCTAGAGCAAACTTTTTGAAGACACCAAACGAGTGATAACTCCGGGCAGACTCTGGAAGAGCGTTTCATATCATATTGCAAGCTGTCAGAAGGCTGAAGTTACGCCGCAGTGATGAAGCATGAGGAATCTGTAGTTTTTTGGAATTGCGGAAAAGATACGCCGATTGCTCAGAAATAAAAGCGATATTACAACACAGGGTAGTGGGAAACTACTCACTACCCAACGTTAGAAAAAAAACGTGAAAGAAGCACAAGACAGAAAATGAAAAGATCTCAAGTCAAGCAAGGGTTTAAGTAGGGAGCGGTTAGTGTCCTGTATAAGGGTCCTTGTTCTATCAGAAAATTTTGAAAGTGACCTCAGTGACCAGGGAAAAGTTTATATCCAAGTAACAGAACACTATGGAACAAAGAGTGAGCTAGGCGGCAGATTCTATGATACTGCAGATACTGCGGAATACTAAGAATTGACCCTGAGAATATATGTTTAAGTTTTTTAAGGTTTCAGAATCTTCTGAAGACTTTCACTTTGATCAGGTCATGATACTTGAAAGGAAGAATCATATTAAATGTTTAAAAAATTGTTAAAGGATGATTTATTTATTTTTTATTGGAAAAATATTTATTTTGATTAATAAACCATTGTTGCCGCGTCTTAAAGTCGTATCTGACGTTTTACACTTCTGAGATAATTGCCAGAAGCTATTTAAAAAACTGTCCTCAAAGGAACATCATCAGGGTAAAATAGATTAGGAAGGAATTAATGGGAATATAGTGGGGAGGGGGTAAGGAATTTTTTTTCAATTTTTTTTTAAGAAAGATAAAAAAAATGTTTTGTAAGATCTAGGGAATGGAGGTAATTTATTGTTTTTAACATTTTAAAAATAAAGTACCAAAATAAAGGATTTTTTGAAAAACTAAGAGGGTGGACCAATGATTCGCCATTCTCCCACCCAACTGTTGCTCCTGTGCCTCCTTTTGAAAACAGCTTAGATACGGTTTTTATAAACTATGGCAAAAGCATGAAAATGTAGACACAACTTTATGCTTGACTACAAAGATCGGACGTTGACTTTCACTTGTTGTACATGCCAAACGTCACGTGTATCGCATAGTACTGCCATGCACGGCACACTTCCCAAGACGGTTGGTACAGTTCCACCACGCTTGACTCATGTCGCCTGATGTATATAACTTCTGAAAGACAGCAACCCCTCGGACCACGATGAATTTTATTCCTCTATCTTTCTCTCTCTCTAAAAAAGAAGATAATTTGCTTTCTGTTTTTTTTTGTGCTCATCACGGTGTAGTAATTACTGATTCCTTGAGTTAGATGCGCTTTGCATCGACCTTGCCTGTTCATCAATACCTGGAGGCCTAAGCAATTGTAGTGTCAAAGCCTTGAGTGATGTACAAGTAATTACTGTTTTGATAGTTAATAAACGCCAACTATGCTTCCATCTGTGCTGTGGGCCTTTCTCCAGAAACGCGCATTGTCTGAGTTATGTAACTGCAAAATAACTATGGTAACTCCTTAAAAGGTAATTTAGTCAATAATTAATATGCGTGATGCCGGTAGCACGATTATTAAAGTCATGTGTTTTAGTGTCACGTTGCTTGGCGTGATATAAGCCGGCTCAAGTAGATTTATTTCATCATCGTGTCTCAGATAAAAGCTGATTTTTCCCAAAATGAAAGTAAAAGGTAGTATTAAACTTTTAAAACCAGAAATTATTCTGTTCATGAGGGGGATGTCTCCTCTTTAACCCCCTAATCTGTACGCGAAAGTTTTGCCTTTTCTCCGTATAACAAAACAAGTACATATATAAATGCTTTCAGCGTACCGCTATAAAACTTTGCTTTAATTTTATTGTCGCTCTTTACTTTCATTTGAAAGACCATGTTTTCTGTTTAGTATTTTGTATTGACTATGTGCATCTTTAGGAGCAAATGCCCTACCGTTCGGCATTACAACCTCTGAATTTGAGAAGTTTTAATGTATTGTTTTTGATAATTCAAAATCGTTTGGCTATCGCAAAATTTTCACTTGATGACTTTTTGTGGTTTTGCGCCATAAAATAGTAAAGAAGGCCAATTTGGTATGACCCAGTTTTTAGTACTCATAAAAGGCACTAGAACTTCCAATTTCCTTTCGAATAATTCTTCTCTCGATATCCCAGAATCATTGGTTTTGTACGATGAAAAAAAATTAAACTCACATCCTTCTCGAAAAAACAACAAAATTTGTATATTTTGTTTTTTACAGATAGGGGCTTAAAACCCCTCTTATAGGGTTCTCTGTTATGCTGAATTTGTTGGTGTAGTTTCATCAAAATCACTCGCCTTTTCGGGGATGATTCCCTCTTATTTGAAAATTAGCCAAATTTTCTCAGCGTCGTAGCTTTTGTGGGTAACTTTAAACTTAATGAGTTTTACATTTAAAGAACCACCATAAAAATCCCATTCTCTTTATGTATATGTTATTATAAAACTCATTTTTAGAGTTTTAGTTACTATTAGCATGAGTCACTCTTTGCTATCATTTCCTTGGCAGGAAATGTTCGATCGTAGTGTAATAAAATAAATACAAGGCCGATTTCTGGCAAAAATTTTTGAAATTAGAGTATGTTGTTGACTTCCATTGTGAAAACGAAGGGTCTCTCACTATGGTTCAATGGTTCCAATGAAGCACAGAAAATCGGCGAAGAAAAAAAAAATCATTACTACAGAATCATGTGGCCGGGGTGCTACTGGCATGTTGAGAATGACTGACTTCCATTGTGAAAACGAAGGGTATCTCACTATGGTTCAATGGTTCCAATGAAGCACAGAAAATCGGCGAAAAAAAAAAATCATTACTACAGAATCATTTGGCCGGGGTGCTACTGGCACGTTGAGAAAGGGGTAATATTTTATTAGCTGGTTGTTGCAACCATGGTATGTTTTACTATTGCCTTGGCCAGGAGAATTCAAAAGGTTACATGTTCCACATTACACATTTTACCGGGTAGAAAAAACGAAGATAAATAGTTTGGGTTTCTCAAATTTTTGTTTGATGAACAGTTCTTTGTTAAAGGGAGGTTCATTTATAGCTTGTAATATAAGAATAATTATTATAGAATTAATACGTAATATAAAAGCAATAATATGATCACGCTTGAATCGGTAGCTGCAAAATAACTTAATAAACAACGAACTATATACCATAGTAACCAAAAATTTAAGAACATACTTTGAAAAAAAATTCTACTGAGAAAAAATTCATTGAACGTTCTGGAATGTCGATTGTCTTAACGTTTATATCTGCCGTAAATTTTTTTTTGCGAAAACGAATTCTCGAGAAATAAAAAAAAAACATGAAAGGTGCGCCATTAGAATCACCATGGTCATAAACCTTAAACCAATGGTTTTCAGCCTTTATCCTGTAAAACAAGAAACATTACTTTTTTGTATGGGTAGCAGCGGCATGTCTTCTTTTGCTCTTTATTAATCGTCTTCTTCTTCTTTTAATTATCATGGTGATGCTTTCGCAGAAACTCAACCAGAACCGAATCCCGGGATCTGCATCGACTGGCTACAGCTGAGATTAGACTCTGGATGACCAAAGAACGATCAGTTTTACTGCGCCACCAAAGGACTTCTTCTAGTAAAAATAAGGCGATTTATAAATATCTATTCGGCAAAGTGTCACAACATCTTTGGAATTGCTGCAACCCTGTTGTAGAGACCCTGCAGCCCTGTTATAGAGATTCTGCAGCCCTGTTATAGAGATCCTGCAGCCCTGATTTTTCTTGAAGTATGATAAGCCCTTGTAATAAAATTTTCAGATAATTTATTTCCTTTACTTTTCAGGTATGAAGGTCGGAACTGTGACGTCGATGTTAATGAATGTGAAGCTAATGTTTGCATGAATGGTGGCACTTGTCATAACTACTATGGTGGATTTTCATGTCAATGTCCGAACGGCTTTTATGGTCCTACCTGTGAAAATGTAAGTCCAGTTCTGGTTTAAGGTCAAGTAAATATTGGCCACAGATTGTATTATTTTTGGAAGTGGAGACAGTTTCGATGCCAAGTGAGCTAAGTCCAGTGCGAAAACGATTTATATTCTGACTTTTTTAAAATTAAAAACACTGGAAAAGAGGTTTTAAGCCCCTATCTTGAAAAACAAGAAAAAGTGCTTTTTTTGATGGGTAGCAGTGACAAGTCTGTTTTTTTTTGTTCTTTAAGTAATTTTCTTCTTGTTTGAATTACGATGGAAACTCTACCTATGAAAATGTAAGCTCAGCTGGTTTAAGGTCAAGTAAATTCAGGTTATATTATTAATTAACATGAAGACAGTTTTGAATTAATTAACATGAAGACAGGTTATATTATTAATTAACATGAAGACAGTTTTGGTGCCACAATGAGCTTAGTTTAGTGTGGAAGCAATTTTACGTTCTGATTCTGTCGGATTTCAGTTGCGGGATTTCACTCACGCAATTCAAAAAGGATCTAATTGTGCCCCTGTTAAAAAAAAATCTACGAATTTGTGGTGGATCAATGTAGAATTGCTTAACGCCTTTGTGGCAACAATTTAGGAACCCACAATGGTTGAATCAACATTGGTTAAGGCATAACCGAACAAATAATTATTACCAGTGAAAAAATTCAGTTTAGATTCGACAAACACTTTCGGTATATACCCTTGTAATAGAATTCTCGCATAATGCACCAAAATTTTGGAGGAAGAGTTGAACAAGTCCTCATTCAGGGAGAAAACGAGATATTTTCTAATTTGACATAAAAATAGGCTAAGTTTGGATTCGATGTCAAAAAGCTGAATTTTGATTCGGCGCAAATTCCTGCTAAATCTTCATATTTTTGAAAAAAAAGTGGTTTCTTAGTCAAAATGTAATGAAAACAATGTCTTAGGACATCAGCAATACTACATCTCTACCCGCATCTCGAATATGCTTGTGCAGTTTGGCACCCTGGTATCTCATGCGAAGAATCGGAAAAAATTGAATCAATCCAAAAAGAGCCTTGCGAATAATTTCAAAGAAGGGATGGTGCACTACTCTCTACTCCTCGGAAATTCTTGAGCGCAGGAGGGTTTCGTTGCGCCTCCTTTTTTCAAAAAATGCAATAATAAAGCCTCGACGGCAAGTATTTTCCTCAAACGTCACTCCCCATCCCGATTACGGCCGCCACGAGGTTGTTCTGAGCCCATCCTTATTTTGTCCTCCCTTCACTGCGTTACTTCCAGATATGAAAAAAAATTTCCCCTTCATCACAGAAAAAATTAATAAAATATCGTACTATCTTCTTAATTCTTCTTCTTTTTTTATGGGCTGATGATATTTCGTCCCTTTTTTGTATTTATTTGCTTCTTTTGTCCCCCTTTTTTAATGTCCCTTTAAAAAAAAATTCTTAATTGTATTTGTTTAAGTTTAGTTTAGTTTGACCAGTTTTTATCTTTTTAATTTTTTAATTGACTTTTTGCAGTCAAATTATTGACTCACAAATGATTATCAATTCGCATTTTAACTACATGACATTATAAAATTTATGTAATGTAATTTTGTATTTTATAGTAATAAATTCAATTCTACTCTGTTGAAAAAATAAAAATTAACAAGGAATTAATTATAGGAACAAAGCTGCATGATGGTGTTGAATCATGCAAAAACAAGTTTTCACATAGGGCTGATCACCAGGAGCTGTTCGAGGACAGGTCCTTGGAAAATATACCTTACTATTTGAAATAATTTGACATTTTCCTAAAATTTCATCTTATGCATCGATAATCTTCTTCCAATGGAAACTATTCGGTCCCCTAAAGTGTTGATATTTTACATGCGTGGATATTTATATCCTTTTCACTTTTATGCATCTACTCGCTCTACATTTTATCCCATCGCAGAGATCCCCATGACACCCTCTTTTCACATCGCGATACACAGGTTTTCACATTGAAGAGATGCGTCAAAAACTTCTTTAACTGAAAACTCTACTGTCCCCTGAAGTTTGGTCATTTTGCACTCGTAAATAGTTTTATCCTCTTCACTTTTATACCTCTACTGGCTCTACATTTTATTCCATTGAGGAAACCCCCAAGACCTATTTTACTCCATGGAAAATGTGTTGAGAGACGCATTAAAAATTTGCACAAATTCTGATATTTGCTAAAAAATTGTTTGGTATTAGAAACATTCCGTCATTAAAACACTCTACCTCCCTCCCCCCGTCCTGCTACAATTTTTGAAGCCCTCATAAATGATTATATTCGGTTAATATTTTGACCTTAATCAACACCTATTCTGGCAAAATAAGCTTTTCTCAAACCTTTCCCCACCACCCGTAGAATTTTTTCAGGCTTCCCATAATCTCTGGAATCGTAATTTAACAACAGAAACTTATTCATAATTTATTCCAAAGACATTATTAATGGTGGAACTAAGAATATAAAAAAAAAGAAATTGGTCAAATGGTACTTTTTTTCTGATTTAGAAAAAATTACCTCTGAGACCTAAATTGTGCACACATTTTGAGAAAAAAAAACCCAAACTTCTAAAAAAGAAGAAAAACATTTAAGAAATCGATGACTTCGGGTTAGAAAATGGTCGTACTGCCGAAAAAAGGACAAGCCAAAGACAGAAAAACAGTCATCATCTCCAGAATTTTAATTAGCTCCTTATTGTTGCATTCAAACTATCTGACCTGAAAATATATAAGGAAAATAATTGTTATGCTAATACATTTAGTTTCTGCCGAGAGCGAGTTTAAGTTTTCAATGGTTCAATTGATTATTTTTTTCCTTTTGAGATTAGTCAAACAGTTTGTGGTAACGAACCTTTGAAGTAAGGAGTGACTCGGTCTAATAGCAATTGAACCCTAAAAAAAATTTTCCCAACAACTAACATATAAAAAATGACTTTTTATAATGATTCCAAATATATAAAATTCATTAAGTTTCATGCTTACTATTAAAAGGTACGAGCCTGAAAAAAAAATACGACAGATATTCGAAGAAGGGGGAAACATCCCCTAACATTTAAGTGATCTTAATGAAAATCACACCCTGAGATTTAGCATATCAGAGAAACCTGCTGTAAATTTTAAGCTCCTACTTAAAAAAAAAATGCAGAATTTTGAATTTTTTGCCAGAAGAAAGATCACAAATGCGTTTTTTTTCCCACAGGCGTGATCGTATTAAACAATATTCCTATATGATGTTTAGAGGGCTCATCCAAACGGAAATTCTAATGCCCTTTGTATGTGGCCAGAAGCGATTAGATTTGGGTAAGATGTGAAAAAAAATTATGGTATCTATTACGTATTATTCTCTATATGACGTCATGAAATCCTGTGACTGTTATGACTCAGCGACTGTGTCACTGAAAAGTTATGTATTTTTATCATTTTATAGCGACAAAGATTCTCCCCCAACGAGGACCAAGTTTCTTTCAACTCAAAATTCTAATAGCTAGTCCGTTTAATAGTAGTAAAATTCGAAGCAATAGTCGCAAAATATTTTCCTAAAGACACAACAAAGACTCAAAATGAGTTCAGTTTATTTTTTTATGATCGAAACTGAATAGAAAAATAAAAATGAGTGTGAAAACAATTTTGCATAAAGAACTTTGCTATAAAGGAGCTTTATAAAGCTCCATTAAAGGAGCTTTATAAACCGTTAGATATGTCAATTACGTCATTACGACCTACTAAGAGCTTGTCGGACTAAACGCACATACAAATTTATACTCTCTTGTGATCAACGGAAATCAACTGACTCTCATTGTACAAAGAGACGTATTGGTTTAATAGACTGCACCTTTTATATAGTGTCACTTGACTGTTTAGAGATTCGCTGGAAGTTACGGACACTTACCAATAAAGTAATCTGTTTGATATCTACGATTCTTACGTCATTTTACAAAATAATTTTTTCTTCTTCCAGTGGGTAGAAAAAGTCTGTGAATCTCAACCATGCTTAAATGGAGGTTTGTGCAGAAACCATAATACGCATTATACATGCCAGTGTTTGCCAGGCTATGATGGGCCGCGGTGTGAGGTAGAACTCAACGCTTGTGAAAATATCACCTGTCCTGTTAACTCAGCTTGCAAATCCCTTGGAGTCTCAGACTTCACTTGTGAATGTCTACCAGGATTTACAGGTAAGGTACTTTTACCAGCAGACTACTGTTGTAACTTGTGGTGAAGTGGACCCAACGGTATCGAAACTCAGGTCTCAAAGGTCCTTTGCCACCAGACTTCAGTTGGCTGAGCTTGCAGAGTCATACCACTTACCCCCACCCCAAGCCCAGGACTTGGGTCCTGGAAACACTAGAATTAGAACTAAATCCTGAAAGACTTAGGATTGCAATGCCAGTGTGCTATCCACTCGGCCAGCTTGGCTACAGATTACTTTTTGTAAAATTGAAAAATAAACTTTGTCAAAAAGCAAAATTTTTCTTGAATTCACGCAGAAATTGTTTTTTCTAAAAATTTCGCTTTCCAACAAGAATTGTTGGTCCTTGACCCGATACCTCGTAGAAGCTATACATTACCTTACTACTTTCATGTTAAAAAGTAGGCTTGATTTCCTTTGGTTTGCAATTATGACGTATTTTCGTAAGGCTATCACATTATTGCTTAGTTCTGGAGAGGAAAATAGCCCAGCCTTGTAAAACCAGTCAACCAGTGCTTTGAGTTAACTAATACTGAGCGTTAAGCAGTCTGCTAAGACGAAAAAGTTTCTGGAGACAAATAACTCTGCCTTATAAAACCTGATTGGTTCTTTGTAAAACATACTCAGCCGGTAAAAAGAACGAAAAGATTTTGAGTTACAGCATTTTTACAGGTAAACTCTCTATTTCTCTAAGCATGAAACTTTCCTAAGGAAATGATTACCAGACATTGCTACTACTTATAATTACCAGTGACATTTTAACCTTTAGATTTTTTTGTTGACGATCACGTTAGAGTATTTTCATGCTTCGTCTCTGGTTTTACCACAAAACATTGAACTCAAAAATTGACTTCATTTATTGAATATTAAATATCCCGCAAGTTTAAAGAGCGTGACAACGTCAGTTGAAAAATAAATCCATTACAATATGAGATAAAACCACGAAATATATATCTGGGATTGTTAGCTTTTCAGTCAAATTGCGAAGTGCCATGAAACGGATTTTTTTGTATCTATTTGTCTTTTACCATTTTAGTGTAATAATTGGGATTTAATATGATATTAGAAGCTTAATATATTGTAAATAAATGATTTTGCCACGGAACTTTGTACTCAAAATTAACTTCATTTATTTTGCATTAGATATTCCGTAAGTATAAAGCCATGAAATAATGAGATAAAACCAATATATATATATATATATATATATATATATATATATATATATATATATATATATATATATATATATATATATATATATATATATATATATATATATATATACTTATTAATTTGTAACCTACATACAGTGAAAAATGATGAAGCAAAAAAAAATAAATTCACGACACAAAAAAAATAATTACAATAGTATCAAACAGCATAGGAAAATCTGACGAGACAGTGGTGAGGGCTCAGGCTCAAGGACACTTCAGAAATATTGACGGTTACTTAGAGTACACACAATATCAGTAGTACCAAACCGAGTGATTACGTTTCTATTCTGGTAAGAAGGTGGCAAATAATGTAGAAACCTGCAATGTCGGAAGTAATAAATATGGATTTGATTGGTCGTAGAAAGTCGGATAAAATTTCGCTAGACAGTACCTGTTGTAACGATCCTGATTTGCCATAACTTACCTAACTTAACTTACCATACATACCATACCTATACTTACCATACTTACCTACATATACCTGCCATTAAATGCCTACCTAACCTACCATAACCTATCTTTAATTTATCTCTAATAGCAGATACAGTTTTCCACCGCAGATATGAAACTCATTCGCATACCCAAATCCCGAGCCACCCGAGACTACGAACAGGAGGAATAACAAAAAAAAGGCAGCTTAACCGGGTCTAATAAAAAAAGGTAAAGGATACGGCATTAGACTTTACAGTCCCTACCGGCGGTGCTGATCTCCGTTTCTTGGCCCTTCAACCAGGAAGTGCAATAGGGGGCTGGGGGCCAACCATCCTGTCCTTTCGCACACCCTTCCTGTATACCTTCCCCAGATTTCTCCAGGTACCCATTTAGAGCTGGGTCGACTCTGGCTAAGCTTACAGAGTCATGCCACTGACCCCGTCCCTAACTGAACAACTGGGTACACTTGGATTCGAACCCGCGTCCTCTCAGACAAAGGATCCTGAATCCAGCGCACCAATCCACTCGGCCAGGACGAGTGGATTGGCCTAACCTAATCCGCCGGGCCTAATGATATTCATATTTAGCAATATTTAGGGATAAACCGATTTTTTCGAAGGAAGAACGCACCTTCGGTGCTAAACCAACTTTTGATCGACTAATATGTAGTAGATCATCGGTATATCCAAGGTAAGATGCCTCAGAAAAACCCAAGAAAACAGGCAGAGGGTATCTCTGAAAGAACATTACATATACAAGCACTGAAAATATACGGAGGAAGCATCCCTCCCAGTCTAACTCCACGTCAAACTGGTATATTTCTAAAATCTGATCGTTTGATTTAATCTTACATAAGAATTGAGATTCGGCAGCGTTAAAACTAAAACAATAGAGGAGTTGACCCTAACCTCATATAATGAATAAAGACCTTGTGACTGAAGAGCACTCTCAAACGCTTTAGAGACATCAGGTGCACATGTATGCACAACTTGTCCCTTGATACTAGCTTCTCTTAAAACAACTGAAAGGAGCAATGCGCATTTTGGCAGCCAATACGTTTTTTAAACGCAGAATCATTAGAATAATAATTGACTATATCAATAATGCGATGTAATAAAATATAACTCAAATAACTGATATTAAACGTGACAGTTATAGGCTTATACGAAAGACCAATTAAGATGTTTACCCCCCTTAAAACTGGAGTTGTGGACAGGGGCGTATCCAGAACTTTTTCGGGGGAAGGGGGGTACAAACTTAGACAAAAAAACGCATAAAAAATTATCTATATTCCTTTTTGTTACGTTTTTTACGACTTGGACAAACATTTGGGGGTTAGGTGCTTCAAACCCCTTAACCCCCCCTGGATCTTGGTTGTGGGGCTCTTTGCTCTTCAATTAAATTAAGAGCCATACTATGAATTTGTTTGGCGTTATTCGTTTCTTGCCATTTTACTCTAATGATTGGGATGCAATATAATATTAGGAACTTAGAATATTGTAGATAAATTATTTCGCCACGAAGCATTGAACTCAATAAGTGACTTCATCTATTGAATATTATAGGTCCCGGAAATTTAAAGTTCGTGACAACTTCAATGAAAAAAAAAAAAATCAAAACAGGAGAATGACGGTATCAGACAGAACCACTAAATTTATTCCTGAAATTATTTGAGGAGATGCCCACTTTCACAAATCAGATAAACCAGGTGTCACTTCGTAAACGTGGCGGAAGTGTGTCAGACGCGGTGAAAACTGCACCCAAATTGGTGGAAACTGTAACAAGCGCTGCAAAACTGAGTGGCATACTTGGTGTTCTGAGATATACTCCAAGTGGCGGAAAGTTGGTGCCCCCTGGGATTGTTAACATTTCAGCTGGATCGAAATTCCCCATAAAGTGGGATAAATACCGCTTTACTGTTTCTTAGGATATTAGTATAATAATTGACTAGGTATATCTGTCTTTGATTCAGCATTATTTTGTAACTGAAGCTGGTACATTTAGCACAGCAAACGTTGGAGGTTGCAGCCGAAACTAGGTTAGGACAGTAGGAAATCGAGGGGAGAGTCAACTTCCTGCCTCTGTTATAACCTATATTATTTATTATTGTTTAAAATATATTGCTCAATATCATATACTTAATATTATATTATTATCTAATATTATATAAGTATATATATAATATTATATATATATAAATATATATATATATATATATATGTATATAATATTATATATATATATATATATATATATATATATATATATATATATATATATATATATATATATATATATATATATATATATATATATATATATATATATATATATATATATATATATATATATATATATATATATATATATATATATATATATATATATAGCCGAAACTAGGTCAGGACAGTAGGAAATCGAGGGGAGAGTCAACTTCCTGCCTCTGTTATAACCTATATTATATTGTTTAAAATATATTGCTCAATATAATATACTTAATATTATATTATTATCTAATATTATATAAGTATATATATAATATTATATATATATATATATATATATATATATATATATATATATATATATATATATATATATATATATATATATATATATATATATATATATATATATATATATATATAAATATATATATATATATATATATATATATATATATATATATATATATATATATATATATATATATATATATATATATATATATATATATATATATATATATATATATATATATATATATATATATATATATATATATATATATATATATATATATATGTATAAATATATATATATATATATATATATATATATATATATATATATATATATATATATATATATATATATATATATATATATATATATATATATATATATATATATATATATATATATATATATACATATATATATATATATATATCTATATTACTCAATTTTTACTTACATTTATATAAATCTGTAAAGCAAAAATAACAAAAAAAAAAATATGTAATCAAGGTAGTCAAATATCTAATATCCTTGAATGGTTCAGAAGCCACTCATCGGATGTGTTCTTTAGAATTATTATTAGATAATTATTATGTAATTTTGAATTATTATTCTAGTTGAAGTTCCTTGAAGTAAGAATGTTAGGACTGTTTTAAAAAGATTTTAATTTTAATTATCGTATTTTAATATGTTTCTTTTTTATTTTCATTTGTTTTGCTGAGGACAGTTTTTGGACATAGGGTCGAAATATTTATTGCGCGTTAAGGTTCCACTGTCTTAAGATAAAATTCCCTGTTGTTTCTACTTGCTGTTTGTATTTACATTAGATCTCTCATTTAACATTAGTCTTTTATTGAACAATTGTCAATAATTTTTTAAAAATAATTCTCATCTACCACCTCTACGTTCGTTCTAAATTGGCTACACTGCTTTACATATGGTCCATAGGAATATAATCTTGTTTCTGATTGGCGAGTAATTTTTAGCTGACCAACAATTGAAAATTTTCTATACTCTATAACGTAAGCTAGTTAACGAAAGTGGTAATGTGAAATCAGTTTATCCCTCTCAATGGGATGAGTCAAAATTAATATAAAACAGCACTTTAACAGCACTTATTAATATAAATTTTATTAATATAAAATAGCACTTAAACATCGCTTACTAATATAAAACAGCGCTTTAATGCCCTTTTGACTTTTGTTTTGTTGACAAAAAGGAGGAACAACATTGTGTTCCAGGTCGATTAGATGTTTTTTCAGACGTAGAGACTTTTTCCCTGCGCACCTTTAGGGAAAACTTCTTTCAGATTCATGCTTTATCAGTGTCACAAGACACTTCTGTGCGGCAACTCTTAGATTGTCTTTTCAAATGATGACCTTGTGCACACTTGTAATTATATTTCTTTTTTTACTTTTTCCTATTTTTCTTTTTATTTATAATTATATTCTAGCCAAATAGGTGGAACGCTTTATCCTTTACTGATTGGTCCAATTATCTTGCTTTTCATATTTTCTTCTTTCAGGGATTGCCCCAAGTTGCACTGAAATAGACGAGTGTGACATGTTGAGACCGTGTAAAAATGGTGGATCGTGCAGTGACCTCACAAATGGATTTATTTGTGTCTGTCCTAAAGGCTACGATGGTATGTTTTACGACTTATTGAGCAACATTCCCAAGTTTCTGCATTTTAAATCTTCAAATTCTTGTTTTATATAGGTTCACACAGGAGGGAAATCCCTTGTGATACTATATTACAAGAATACTCCCTTAAAAGTGGAAAAATCAAGGCTAAAAATGAATTAATTCGTTGTTTCAGAACTTTGTGAACTCTTATGAACTATCCTCTCACTGGCACCAAGTTTATTTCTTTCCCTTCAATAACTATATAAATATACCACCTACACTTACTGCTGCTACTACTACTAGCAACCCACAGCAGCACCAAACTGCCATAGGCAAACAGAGCTTCGTACGCTCTTCTTCCTCGTCGATCTATTCAGAACTTCAACCCCTCCCATGAGGTTATAACTTGCTTTGAATCCTTTAATGAGCCCTATTTTCAAATGATGGATCGTGCAGTACCTTCACCAATGAATTTTTTCAGCAACTTACTTTTTGGAACTTTTTCAGCAACTTACAAATTCATAAGCTTCTGCACTTAAATCTTAAAGTTCTTATTTTATATTGGTATGCTTTCACACAGGCTTAGATAGGCTGTAATGCCTCAGTAAAAGTGGAAATATTATGGTCTAAAAATACATTGAATTCGTTGTTATTGAATTTTTAGGAACTACTCTCCTCTCAGTGGCATCAAGCTAATTTCTTTTCATTCAATAACTATATTTATATACCACCTACATTTACTACTTCTACAAGTACCAAATCGCCACAACCAAAAGAGCTGCGCACACTCCTTCCAACTCGATTTATTAACTTCACTCTTTAACCCCTCCCATGAGGTTACAGTCTCCTTTAAATCATATCTATGACTTCTCCCAAACCAGTTTGAGGAGAACCTGGTTTTCGTTTGGCTCAAGATGAATGGCTGGAAGGGTGAATTTTTGGCAGTCTGTCATCCTTCATCTGTGAAACACGGCATAGTTATCATCTTGGCATTTTCCCTTATATTTCTAAATAGGGGGATCAAACCCCACTTTTCGTGCAGCTTCTTGGTGAATATATAGTAAGCAAGACCGTATCCAGGATTTTTGTTTGGGGAGAGGGGGATGAGGGTAAAACATACTTTTAAAAACGCATCAAAAAATTGTTAAATGTATTTCTGTTACGTTTTTACGATTCGGACAAACATTAGTTTGTTTTTGTTGGTGAGGGGGGTCAAACCCCCTAACTCCTTCCATCCTGGATATGAACTTGACAGTAAGTCAAACGAGCACCTTAAGACGATGTTTTAGTCAATTACTCTAAAAAACATTTAACAAATCTTCCTCAGCCTTTTAAAGTTCCCTCCTTTCAGGACCATACTTGACCACTGTCATTACTATGGCTTTTAACATTCTAATCTTATTTCTGAAGGATAACGACTATTTTAATTGAAAATACGAAAAAAGTCGGACAGAAGTTATTTGACTTAGAATTGGACGACCCTAGCTTAAATTTGATTAATTTAGACCAACCAATTACAGGGTAGCTTCCTTTAAGCCAGTTACAATGATACATATGTCACAGTGATATGTAAACTTATTTTTAGTCGTCAAAATGGTGAAGAAACGTCCAACAGAATCTCCCCTCTCTATACACCCCTGAATGCGACATGGTATCAGTGTTATTTCAGAATATTTCAAAATGTTGACGCCACAATGTCAAAAACCAAATGTCACAATGCCACTGTTCTAAGCCTTTGTACAGTCTGCATATCTTCTGCATATCTTAGACTACAATCTCTTAGGAGTACTCTTTTGGGATACTCTTTGGATACTAGTCAGTAGTATAGAAGTAATTGGGGTCGATTGCTCTTTCCCTGTTCTACTGAAGCTCTACTAGCTTCACCGAAGTGAATACCCATTTATCCTTGGGCTAGAAGACATATTAGACCCCTATTTTTTACCATTGAACAATGTTAGGAGACCTGAAGATGACCTTGAAACTAAACAATATTCTTTTGATTTGTTTCTTTAACTGTGATTATATGCACATGGGCATGTAGATTGTTCGTACATATGCAGAGGTTGCTGCACATACATAAAAATGAAGGAACTGGTTAATTTTTTTTTTTAATCTTCAGCCAATCCTCAGTCCTCAGAGGTTGCTGCAGATACATCAAAATGAAGGAACTGGTTAATTTTTTTTTTTAATCTTCAGCCAGTCTTCAGCCAGAATATAGTCATATCAGTTATTAAATGAAATTTATTATTAACAAATTAGAACAATCTCCGTTCTAATTTGTTAATAATAAATATATCTTTATTGACAATAGACATTTATGCACAAATTGAATCTTCAGGTTCAACCAGAAACAACTGGTTGAACATGAAACAAACATTGTATGAATAATCTCCAATCACTTTCCTTAAGTTCACTGTATGAACTACCAAAAATAACGGATAATAAGACTAATAATAAGAGATAATAATAAAAATTATTATAATATATGAATGTTATTATAATTTATTTATGAAAAAATATATAAAGCAGTTTTTTATGTTATTTAATATATAACATAATATTTGAAAAATTATATAATATAGTTTTTACACATCACATAGTATAAAAGTTATGTGACATTGACCTTGAGCAAAGTACAACTTTATTGGTTGTAATTTGTATCTAACTTGTTTTTCCATAAATAGTGGTATTTTAGGTCAGATTGACGGATGAGAGTCACTACTATGAATATTGATACACCTATTAACAGGTTTCAACACATTTTCAAAAAGTTTTGCCTCTTCTTTTCGTGCGGTTTCCGCTACCATATTATTTGCAATCGTATTTTGTTATCCATAATATTCTATATTTACTACTTTTAAATACGGATTTTACTGTATCAGTAAGTTAATACTCGACAATTACTTGTACTTCTATATTCACTCTATTCTGTATCCTGTATCTCTCTTCTGTATTCACTCTATTCTGTATTCTGTATCTCTCTTCTGTATTCACTCTATTCTGTATCTCTCTTCTGTATTCACTCTATTCTGTATCTCTCTTCTGTATTCTGTATCTATCTTCTGTATTCACCCTATTCTGTATTCTGTATCTCTCTTCTGTATTCACTCTATTCTGTATTCTGTATCTCTCTTCTGTATTCACTCTGTTCTGTATTCTGTATCTCTCTTATGTATTCACTCTATTCTGTATTCTGTATCTCTCTTCGGTATTCACTCTATCCTGTATTATATATCTCTCTTCTGCATCCACTCTATTCTGTATTTCTCTTCTGTATTCACTCTATTCTGTATCTCTCTTCTGTATTCACTCTATTCTGTATCTCTCTTCTGTATTCTGTATCTATATTCTGTATTCACCCTATTCTGTATTCTGTATCTCTCTTCTGTATTCACTCTATTCTGTATTCTATATCTCTCTTCTGTATTCACTCTATTCTGTATTCTGTATCTCTCTTCTGTATTCACTCTATTCTGTATCTCTCTTCTGTATTCACTCTATTCTGTATTTCTCTTCTGTATTCACTCTATTCTGTATCTCTCTTCTGTATTCACTCTGTTCTGTATTCTGTATCTCTCTTCTGTATTCTGTATCTATATTCTGTATTCACCCTATTCTGTATTCTGTATCTCTCTTCTGTATTCACTCTATTCTGTATTCTGTATCTCTCTTCTGTATTCTGTATCTCTCTTATGTATTCACTATATTCTGTATTCTGTATCTCTCTTCTGTACTCACTCTGCATTTATCTTAGCCATTACGTAGTATGGCTGTAACAATCCGAGTCGCGACTGTAACAATGCAGGGTGTAACACATCTGTTTCAAAAAGAAAATAAGAAATTATCTCCTACGCTGGTGGAAATGATAGTACGTGTTGCTGAATATGGGGTAAATCGCTTATTTCCTCTTTAGTTCCTTCATTTTCGTAATCTGAGATAAAATATAATTGATAAGGGTCTCTAACATCCAGCCAATCATTAATCTGAAAACAATTACGTAGTGCAAGACAGCAACTAGCTGTTCTTTGGATTTTTTTTTTGCAATCAGTTGACTTTTAGTTACACACGAGAGATTTACATTTGTGCCTGAAGTATATAGGCAAGCGAATACAACTTATTATAGACGCTGCATAAGTTCGATAAGTTCGATTAAAGGGGGGGGGGCGAATTTTATACGTAGTTTGGCGAGCATACCCTGTTTCGTCTCAGAGTGGGGAATGGAATTAAAACCTCTGGGGGTTTTAATAGGAGGAGGGGTAAGTTTACTTGAACTTTTTTATTTGGGGGAAATGGGCAAACTATTTTTCCTGGTCTTCACAAAATAGCATACTTCACCATTTTTCTTTCTTTTTTATGCCTGTTATTGCACAGGGTTTTTAGGCAAATATAATATAAAATGTTTACTTATTATTTAGGTGAAAGGTGTGAAATAGACGTGAATGAGTGTGAACTCAATCTTTGTCGCAATGGTGCTGAATGTGTTGATGGTCCCGGCAATTTCACCTGTGTCTGTCAACCGGGTTTTGGAGGGGACCTCTGTGATACAAATATAGATGAATGCAGCTCAAGTCCTTGTCTTCACGCTATTACGTGCCAGGACCAGGTAGATAAAACATCTTTTTATCTCTTGTGCCTTTTATAGTTCGGAACTTTTCCGCTTACCGTTGGAGAAAGTTCTCTAACCAAGCTCACTTTTTTCGCGTTTCTTCGGTGTAAGCATTCCCGCATAAGGTAACAGGCGAAAAGCAAACAAAAACAACAAATAAAGACGCATCCGTGATCTTTCTTCTGGCAAAAAAAATGTAAATTCCACATTTTCTGTATGGCAGCATGAAACTTCTGCAGTAGGATTCTCTGATACGCTGAATCTGTTGGTGTGATTATATAATCTCATAAGGAGAACCCTTTGGTAGCTGATTGGGGATATTTGGGGGACTTTAGGGGATATTGGAAGGACACTTCTAGCTAAATGGTGCTGAAGTAGATACAGTGCCCAGGGACAAGTATAGATACCTCCTGACACTACCACTATTGCAATGTATGGTTTGGTCCAAATCATCCTAATCGATATTTTCAATGGTTTCAGATTTTATTGATTTTAGCGTGGTTTTACTAATGTACGAATTCCCGCGTACGACTTCACATATAAAATGTGAGATAATCAGATATCTCCCGAATAAGCCACCAGCAACTATTATCACGTCATTTTAGGCTACAATATTTTCATCTGCATAAAAAATATATACCATGAAACAGGGATTAAGAGAGCTGTTCATGAAATGGACCCTGGTACAAATCTCACTTTTTTCGGAGATTAGCTTGGGTTAGTTGCTTAGCCAGAGAATCTTCCCAAAAGTGCACTTAGTATTTTTCAGAGAAATTGCTGACATTTCCTTCAAATGGAAATTTACATCATGCGGTCAGCTCCTGAACCAAATACGTATTCTTGTTTTTCCTTGTAAGGCTTCAGCAGTAACTGTAAGTCACATCATTGTAAAATAAAAAATATTTTAAACATTTCTGGTTATATAAAAATTGTACATCATGAAATAGGGATTGACAGACCCTTTTACAAAAAAAGAGTATTTTGGAGCTAATTTCTGTCTTTTTCGGTGATTAGTTAGTTTTTGTTGTTTAGCCAAAGAATCTCCCAAAAAATATTTATTTTTTATTTTTAGAGTAATTACTGCTATTTGTTCGAATAAAATGCAGGCCATGCGGGGAACTAATCCTAATACATATCGCTTTTTCCCATTAAGACACCAGGAGTCTAATAAGTAACATAATTGCTGGCTAGAGTGTTTACACGATAACTAGCTAACTAGTATATTACGTACTAACACCCACACAGTGTTGACGCCATTGGGATTGCACACACCCTCGACTTATCGATTTTCATTTAATATCATATTTACCTGATATATATTTTTGTGTAGTTGACTTGTTGGGTTTTCACCAGCAACAATCTTTGTCCCCAAAATAAATTTTTATGCACGCGCCTGCCTATTATTAGAATGCAGTTACAATCTAGAATAAATAAAAGAATATTCTAGGCAATCTATTGCCTATCGAGTTAATTTAATTTTTAATCTTTAATGTTAATTTTAAATTTATTATGTAATTTTTTGATATTTAATTTAATATTTGTTTTAGTTTTTAATTTCAGTTTAATGAATTTAATAATTTAATCTAACATTTAGTTTGATTTAATATGAATTTCATGTCCTATCTAGAATAAATTTAAACATATTCCGCTTTTTTTGCAATAGATTGTAATTTTGTTTTTTTTATCAATTTTATGAAAATGTTTCATTTTGATGAAAATATATCATTTATTTATCACCAAATAAAATTATGAAATATTCTGCTATTAAATTATTTAGATTGAATTATAATATTAACATAATTAAATGCAAAATTAGTTTATCGTACTAAATTACACGTGGCAAGGGTGGGCTCGTATTATGATCTTATCTGAAAATACTTGTATGAAACATACTTGTATGTACAACCATTTGTGTGGCTTTTACTACATTTTACCAATACAATTAATGAATGAAATACCATATATAAATTTACAAATTAGTGATAAGCCATAGGAGAGTAAAACAATTTTCTGTAAATTCTCTAGAACAAGGGTTCTAAGAGCGTGACTACAATGGAAGCGTTCCATTTAAGACTAATTAAGAGAATACTTACGGAAGTTTGATACCATAGGGATCAAGCTATTTCATGTAACATAAGCTTTTTTAGTTTGTGTGACCAAACTATTTAGAATTGATTGACTGGTCTTACCCTAATTTGTAGAGCTTGCATAAGAGGTCCAAAATAAATTTAAGTTTTCTCGTTTTATGCCGGAGACACAAATATTCATTTTAATAAGACTTACACCATTAGAAAGTCTGAATTTTTTTTTATTCATTTTACCGAGCATGATTTTCCTTTTGAGGCTTAGGAAATTACAGTCCCTAAAAAATTTTAACATACCTGCTAGGAAACTGTTAAAAATCAACTCAAATAAAATATCCTTTGTGCAATTTGACAACTCTGGGAGTTCCCAATAGTGCTACTCACTTTGATTCAAAACCTTGGTTACACCGGGGACGTATGACTCTATTGTCTTTTCAATCAAATTCATACTTATATCAAAAATTCTGAATACTTCTTGATGGTAGCTTAAAGAGTTCTTAAATTAGACAAACGGTTAATTTGAACAATAAGAAACTTTTCTAAAAGTACGAACAAACTTGAGCGTGAAGAGTGAGGTGTTGAAGAGGGGGCAACCACCTTCACCTGCGCAATAATTTCTATTAGTTTTAAGTTTTAAAAGTTGCTCCTTACTTTCAGTTAAAAAAAACTTAGATAGCCTCGAAGACCACACTGCCTTTCCATGACGAAAGTAAAACAGTTCAAAGTAGGGATGAAACCTTTTAATTAACAGTGAATAGATATAAAAATTATTTAACTGGATATTTCGAACACATATACAGTGTTCATCATCAGCAGTAAAACTGCTGATTCATCATCAGCAGTGAGTTTTACTGCTGATGATGAACACTGTATATGTGTTCAAAATATCCAGTTAAATAATTTTTATATCTATTCACTGTCAATTAAAAGGTTTCATCCCTATTTGAACGGTTTTACTTTAGTTAAAAAAAACTAGTTTTGTTTATAACAGGGATCAAAACCTAATCTTTGCCTTTGGAGATTTTTGAAAACCCTTTGTCTTAGAGACGATCAGCCGGCACTGAGGCTCGAAAAATAATTTTAAGCTATTGAACCATTAACAGGCTAATTACTCGGAAAATATACAAAAAAAAAAAATGAAATTTCAACGGAAATTAGATCCGAAAAATGTCAATTTGTGGGCTTATATTCATATTTGAATCTTGGCAGAAAAAACAATCTTTGGCTAAGAACTAAAATCCTTACTTTAAGTCTTGAAGACAAAGAAAAACAAGCTGTGAATGATTTACCATACAAATTTGACTGATACATATAGGGGCTTGTTGCCTCTTAAAGCCCCCTAGAACCGATAAGACAGATCTTTCCTAGTTAACGAGCTAATTTCAACTGACAACACCTAATTTAAACAACTTTTTATTACATTTCCTTTGATTTCTGTTTAATTTTATTTATTTTGTTAAATTCATTTCATTTTATTCCATATTACAAATTTTATTTAATTTCAGATCAACGGATACAAATGCGAATGTGAACCCGGATGGGGAGGCATGAACTGCAATGAAGACATTGATGAATGCTTAGAAAGGCCCTGCTTAAACAATGGAACATGTATTAATACCGAGGCTAGTTTTATCTGTCAATGTCCCTTCGGAATAACTGGGGACAGGTAATTGAAACTTAAAATAATTAGAAATTAACAAATTTTTTTGTTCGGCAACGCTGCCTTTCCTTATTAAATAAATGGAAACTTTTACTCTTGATTATATTTATATTTCATTTAATTCTAAATCGAAATTGACACAAAGAAATCCTAGCATAACTAGTATCTTTATTATGGTTTTTGAAATTTCCTTTGAAATTTTACTGCACAGTACTAGATTGCGTGGTTCGATTTCTTAGAAGTAAGGTTTGGGCTTGAAATTGCAAAAGATGGTTGCAACTGCCAGCATCCCAGCGGACTTTTCTATCGTAAATTTCTTATTGAAGTAACTGGAGATTGGTACGTACAAAAAGGGAAAAAAAGACTTCAACTGCCTTTCTAAGACGAACAAATAAACGTTCGAATGGGGATATGTCTATTTATTAGATAGTACAACATGAACAAGTCTGGATATTTCGGTCACTGTACAGCGAACATCATCAGTATCCAATCGCTGTGATCAAAATATCTAGACTTTTATATTTGTTTTCACTGTCTAATAAATGGACTTATCCCCATTTGAATGTTTATTTTTTTATTTCTTTGATAGTACTCAGATTGCGTTAGTTGTTCTTTTTCTTGGAGAAAAGCTGTGTGTTTTCTTGACATTGGGTTGGAAAAAAAGTTCAGGATAATTCTTCAACCTCAACGAAAGTTTTTTTTATCTTTCAATTGTATTTTATTAATAACAATTTGTGTTTTAAATACAATTTTTCGTATTGTTCTTTTATGTCTGTATAATTGTACTAATGACTTTTCTCATTTTTATGATGCAAATAATTGTGAAAAGGAACTAAATAAATGGAAATTTTCTCAGGTTCTCTTGCCTTGAGACAGTAAAAAGTTTGTATTAAAATTCGTTTTCTTTCTAAAGTTATTTATAACATGCGTGCATACTTAGCTTTGAAACTTGTGTGATTCAAGCAATCTCTGTTAGAAAAGCAAGGGCATATTTAGGATTTTAAAGGGGGGGGACTGTTATCGGAGGTGGGGTTTGGGTTTGCGAAAAAACTTTACAAAACACATCAAAAATGTGTCCCAAAAAAAATTTTGGGATGGGAGGGGCCCCCCCTTGATACAGCCTTGTGGAGAAGGATGCTCGTTCTCTTTAAGCATCGATGAATTTGTTTCATTTCTAAATAGTGACGGAGACCCCATTGCCTTTCCATCATAAATGCAAACAATAAGTAGAAGCAACAGGGAATTTCTTCTTAAGGCAGTGGAACCTTAACCCTAAATGAATATTTCGACCCTATATCCAAGGGTCGTCCCCAGAAAAACAAATGAAATTTTGACAAATGTGACAGAAATAAGTCATGAATTAAAAATATAAATTTTCGAAGTGGACACAGTGGAAGTAATAGGACAATTACATTACAAAAGACTTGAAATCCTTTTTTCTAAAGGATTTTTTTTAATTCATTAACCCTAAATGAATATTTATATACATAGGACCATTATTTCGGAATTATTTTGGCTGTCAAGAGAGGCAGTCAATACACGAAAATAACTGTAAAAAACAAAACAAGTAGAAACAGCTTTTTTGGCAAGAAAAACAACTGAATTCCAAATCAATTCTAAAACGCTATTTAAAATTGACGAAGATCATAAAAGAATGAATTACTTGGAATGAAACATAATTACAACCAACAATTAGAAACAAAAAGGATTTTTTTTTTCTTAAGACAGTGGAACCTTAACCCTAAATGAATATTTCGACCCTAAATCCAAGGGCCGTCCTCAGAAAAACAAATGAAAATATAAAAGAAACTCACATTAAAATAGGATCATTAAAACTAAAATCTTTTTAAAATAGTTCTATAATCATTAACCAGGATTTTCAAGGTTTTAAGTTGTTTTACTGAAGACGGCTCTTGGATATGGGAAAATGTTCATTTAGGTTCCACTGTCATAAGAAAAAAGACGTCTTTTTTGTCTCTACTTGTTGTTTGTATTTATCTTTCATTCCAAGTAAATAATTGATCCCCCCACCTCTGAAATTTAACCCGACCCGTAAAAACGTAAAGTGTACAGAGTACCTATGTCATATCATTTCCGAGTATTTACTATATACTTACGTTCTTAGACCAGAGGGTTATTTCTCGGTCTTATTTCTGTGACTTTTGATCATTTTTAACTAATTTATTATAATTAAATTACTCTATTTAATTATTATTATTATTATTTAAAGGTAAACCAGGACAACTTCATATATTACTGCCGAACTTCATTAAATCATACGGCAGCTTCAGAGCTTCTTACTTAGACAACTGCATGTCGTGAAGACTTTATGAAGTTTTTCGCTTTTCTGAAAAATCGGGAAAAATGTAGATGCAAGCTTTTTGCTGTCTCCCAACAATGTACTACTATCTGGGCTAATGATAGAATCTAACTGTATGACTCTATTATGGCTTTAGAAGCTTATTAATGAGGCTGCACCCAAGTAATTGACATTTTTATACAAAGATATCAGACCATTGATCAGTTAAACAAAGAAGAATAGTGACTCCAGCTAATTTCTTTCAAGAAAGAATACTACTGCCATCTATCATTCCTTTGCACGATCAATAATTCTATCTTGAAAATATTACTGAGGTGAACTCATTCCAAATAAGTAAACCTTGTGCAACACCCTGTATGATAAATACCAAATATTACTGCCATCTATCATTCCTTTGCACGATCAATAATTCTATCTTGAAAATATTACTGAGGTGAACTCATTCCAAATAAGTAAACCTTGTGCAACACCCTGTATGATAAATACCAAATATTACTGCCATCTATCATTCCTTTGCACGATCAATAATTCTATCTTGAAAATATTACTGAGGTGAACTCATTCCAAATAAGTAAACCTTGTGCAACACCCTGTATGATAAATACCAAATATTATTATGAAAAAGGCTCTTAGATAAAAATAGCTACACATGAAATATGGAGAAACGGAGAACGAAGAATATAAAGAACCAAAATTATAATCAAACATACTAAACTTTGAAATCAAGCAGAAAAAAATGGAGCTAACATTTCAAAATTTATCGCTTTTGTACTATAAGTTGTCTTCATTTTCTCTGTATACTTCTTGTTTGCTTCTGTTACTGTCTGGTTACTTGATTTTTATATTATATGTATTTTTCTTATATGATTTTACACCACAGACTATTATATATATTGTATACATTATATATATATATATTATATATTTTTATATATTTTTTTATTATAACATTATTGTAATATATTATAATTTACTATAATATTATTATATTTTAATTTATAATAATATTATTATAATTTGTTATATTATTATAATGTTATAATATTTATTATAATATTATAATATATTTTATATATTATATAATATATTATATTATATGTATTTTTCTTAATATAGTTTTACACCCATATAATAAACCCTGTTTCTGTGTGTGTGTACACAAAGAGATCATAATACTGGACATGGATCGCTGAACATGTGATCGAAATATCCAGACTATTGTATTTCTTTTCACCGTCTAATAAATGGACTTATCCCCATTTGAACGTTTATTTGTGTATTATAATTAATTTTAAGATCTGTTGGGTAGTACTAGATTGCGTTGATTGTTCCTGTACGTGTGTACACCAAGAGACCATAACGCCCAATAATTGGCCGTTTATGACATCATAGTAAACAGAAAGTACCTAGAAAATAAACAGATAAAGGGAGCCACCTTTTTTTTACCTTTTTCGCTTTCGTAGCTTAAGGTGGGTCCTTTTTTCTGTTTGCTTTCTCTCTGTTTACCACTGTACTGCACCGTATTACTGACTCCATTGTAAACAGAAAGTACCTAGAAAATAAACAGATAAAGGGAGCCACCTTTTTTTTTACCTTTTCCGCTTTCGTACCTTAAGGTGGGTCCTTTTTTCTGTTTGCTTTCTCTCTGTTTACCACTGTACTGCACCGTATTACTGACTCCATTGTAAACAGAAAGTACCTAGAAAATAAACAGATAAAGGGAGCCACCTTTTTTTTTACCTTTTCAGCTTCTGTACCACAAGGTAGGTCCTTTTTTCTGTTTGCTTTCTGTCTATTTACCATCATATTACCTTTGGTACTATTTATATACTTAGTTTTTGCTATAATAATATGTATTGTTTTAAACATGATTTTGCTCCTTAGTAATTTGCTATTTTCCTGCGCCTGTATATGCAAAAAGACCATAATGCACATTATTGAGCCCCTAGTGACCCCAAATAAAATGTTCTATCGGAACTTATAAGAAATCCTTAATCAAAAACATCAAATGTGTGTCAGAGAACTACATTCACTACTTATAGATTCACATTATTGAATTCACTACTTTTTAATAACTTGGAACAAATTATTATTATTATTCTAGTCTAATTATTATTATTATTATTCTAATTATTATATTATTGAAGCGAGCTCATTTCGAAAAGTGCATTAAGAATGTTCGCATGTTCTCTCTTACCCTCAATAATAAAATTCACCGATAATAAAATATCTCTGGGCATTCCTCAATAATAAAAAGAGCCTGCCATAATGCAGGATATATGATATGGGCTGGGTTATAGAACGTGCCCTCACCCTGGAACCTCAAGATTTTCTTTATAATCCCTTGCTTTTTCCTTAATAGTTTGCCTATTTATGGCCCTTTTAGGTTTGCCCCTCCTCCTGAAACAAAATCCTGCGCTCATCCCTAAATGCAACTACACGCAAAGGACTGATAGGCATTTCAGTGACATTTGTCAGAAAATAATTTAAAGAACTTTTTCCACAAGAAATATTTTTCAAAGAACAGTAAAGAGCTCCATTAAGCCAAGAATGAGCAAAAATTAAGTCAAATAATCTTCCAAGCATAAAACTACCGCACATCGTTTTCAATAAATAAATGAAAATCAAACGAACAATAATTACAATAAATATAAGAGTCAAACCCAAGCCAGCAAAAATTAACATGAATAGGACTTATAATCCCCATGCCTTCTCAAGACTAGAACACAATTTTGCTGTAAAAAAAAAACGAACAACAAACGAATGACAATCAGTTTAATTTTCAGTTTAATTTTCAGTTTAATTTCAGGATTGTCAGTTTAATCGATATACACTGGCATTTGTTCCTTAAGGTTTTAATAATTTTTTATTTATGGAAGTAAGAAAGGTGAAAACATTTCAAACATTCAAACATTTCTACTCATGTTAATTTTTGCTGGTTTGGGTTTGACTCGGCTATTTATTGTAATTTCTGTCATTTTTGAGTTTCATTTATTTATTGACACTGAATTGTGGTAGTTTTACGCTTGGAATACGCTTCGGAGGGGGGTAGTTTTGCGTTTTCAATGTTTCCTCGACAGCAAATGGTCATCCCAAAAATTCTATTAGACGCATTTCAGGAAAATAAGAGGTGTTGGAGGGTGTCCACCCTCCGATCACGAAATGCACTCCGATTAAAAAATGCACTAGAACTTCTGATTACCAATCCAATGAGCCCCCTCCGACATTTGCACGATCACCCTTTCTATACGTACTTTACGTCGTATATGTACCCTATTGCACATGTACTTTATGTCGGAATTTTGATTGTATGTGTCCGGCGAAGTGGTGGGCGTGGGAGGGGGGTTAGTTGGTCTCCAATCACTTTTAACTATTAAAAAGGGTACTAGCCAATTCGATTTCCAATCGAATAAATTCTTTTCGAAATTTCTAAGACAATAAATGACCATCCTAAATTTCTATCAGAGGCATCTCGGGGAAACCCGAGATGTGGAGGAGTGTATCCACTTTCTGATCACTTTGAATCTTAAAAATGGCACTAGAACTTCTGATAGACCAATGCAGTGAGCCTCCTCCGAAGTTTATACGATCACCCTTTATATATGTACCTAATATGCCCCCAGGGAATAGCTTAAAACCATTACCATAAGGGCTGGAGAGGGTAACATCATCAAAGATATAATTTCAAACCTTTCAATTATGTTGAAAAAAATGGATATTTAAAAATTTTGATTAGATAGGTTTGGGGAAATGGTGGGCTTGTGAGGGAGGTTTGTTGCCCTCCAATCACTTTCGACTATTAAAAAGGGCACTAGCCCTTTCAATTTTCGATCGAATGAGCTGTTTTCGAAGTTATCGCGAAATTTCTATTACAGACATTTCGGTAAAATACGAAGTGCGGGGTTATATCCACCACCCTCCAATCACTCTGAATCTTAAAAAGGGGCACTAGACGTTCTGGTTACCATTTCAATGAGCCCCCTCCGAAGTTTATGCGATCATCCTTTTTATGCCTCCTTATATGCCTCCAGGGTATAACTGAAAACCCTTGCCCTGAGGGCTTTGGGGGGGGGGGGGTGTTTTTCATCCTCCAAAAAATATTATGCGGACATTTCAATTACGTTGTATGAAATTGCTATCTCAAGATTTTGATTGGTTATGTTTGAGGAAATGGTGGGCGTGGGAGGGGGGTTACTTGCTTTTCAATTACTTTGAGTATTAAAAAGACCACTGGCACTTTTAGTTTCCAATCGAATGAGCTTTTTTCGAAGTCTTTACGACAAAAATGGTCATTTCCAAATTTCTATCAGATGCATTTCGGGAAAATACGAGCTGTTGGGGGTATCCACCCTCCGATCACTCTGAGTCTTAAAAAACGCTACAGAACTCCTGATAAACAATCCAATGAGCCCCTCCGAAATTTAAACAATTGCCCTTTCTATATGTACCTTAAGTGCCCACCAGTGCATAACTATAAAGGGGACCTACCATGTAGGGGTGAAGCTTGTTTTTAGAGTTCAGAGGGAAGATACAAATAATATACCAGCAAAATTTTCCAGTTTGGCGACACATGGAGGTATATAGGATAAAATAAGCTAAAAATATAAGCTAAATTCCAAGCCCCCCCCCTTTAGTGGCGCCTCTGCTACTATGACGTAAGATGTATAAACTATTCGACCTTATCTTTTCCAGGTGTCAAATAAATGAGGACAATTGCATTCCTGGTGTATGCCTTAATGGTGGTACTTGCATAGACGGCTTGGGAAATTACACCTGTCTCTGTCCAGACTTTTATATGGGTAGACACTGTGAGATCATATTTGACGCGTGCGCAGCATCTCCTTGCCTTCATGGTGGCTCCTGCATTACAACACCCCCAAGCAAAAGTTTCTATTGTGAATGTCTTCCAGGTTAGTTGACCTATGCTTCGTTTGGAAAAAGACAGTATAAGTATATATGAACAGTAGCGAAAAGTTTGCTAAAAGAAACAGGGAAAGAGGGTGCCAGAAAAATCTTGGTGGGCCTAGGGCCCCCAGCCCCCTTGGATCTGTCGGTGGAGTAAAGTTGAGAAGCTGGAAATACTTTTCATGATCTTTTTTTTCAGCAGAATATCTGTTTTGTAAGGTTTTACTTTTATAGCACAGAGATTTTTAAAGATTATCAAAGGTTTTTTCTACTCTTTTTTTGCATAAATTTGACAATTTGGTTAATTATTGGCACCTTTATCACATTGGGCCCCCCAATATTTTTCTCATTGGTGCTCTTGTCACATCCCCCCCCCGAAAGGAGGGTTAACATAGTAGCTTGGCAATACCTTTCCAGAGTATGTTTTTGGCCCTGGATCCATTACAGAAAGTTTCATTTTTCTAACCTAAACCCTTTCTAAGATAGCAAAAAGTATTTTGTCTAGAATTTTACCTATGTTGATAAAAAAAAATAAGTTGTATATTTTTAATCAGCTCTAAAATGGCTATTTTATAAACTATGCTATTATCTCGCTTTATTTCGGAGTTGAATGGGCAAACCCTCATCAAAAGAATTATGTATGAAGTTTTTAAGGAATAAATTGGACTGGTAAAAAAAAAATACACACACTTCCAATTGAAATACCATAGACAGGGAAAATGAAATTTCATTCTTGGATTGGGTTAAATGGAAACTTACAAAACCGTATATATCATTAAAAATTAGGAAAAACCGAGAATCCTATTTCTTAATTTATTTAATTAAATAATAAAGCCAAATTTATACAGAATAATAAGAAAATGGTTGAAAAATCAGCTAAAAACAGAAAGCACAAGTGAATAAGTTTTAGTTTTCTTTTGAAGTTGTAGTTGCCTTTGGGTATCAACGGACTATCAATATGTGGATATTTACGGACGAAAATCGTTTCTGATTATTAAATGAAATGAAATAAAATGAAATATGAAATGAAAATTAAGTCGAAATGAAATATGGTTGTTGAAACCGGTTAAGCGGAAGTTTACACAACCGTGCATATCGTTATAAATGAAGGAAAAACGGGAATTAAATTTTTAGTGAAGTTGCTAGTAACGGACACCAAATTAAAAAAGTTGGAAATTAAGCTAAAAACAGTTGGATATTTATGGAGGAAAATCATTGTTAAATAGGAAATGGAATATTAAATGAAAATGAAGTTGAAATGATTCCTGATTTTTAGAATGGGTGAAGTCGAAACTTACGCTCCCACATATATCTTAAAAAACTAGGGAAAATTGAGAATTCAATTTTGATTAACATTTAATTATGTAGTTTTTAGTAATACCGGGTACCAAATATAAAAAAAAGAAACATGGGTAAAAATCAACAAAAAGTAAGCTAAAATATGTGCCAGCAAACACCTTAAGAAGGCATAGCTTTCTTGGATTTTTAGTTGTATTTGGGAATCAACAGATTGTTAATCTTTGAATTTTTATCGACTAGAATTGCGGCAAATTTAAGCAATTGGTTTGGTTTGATTTATTTTTACGGTGCAGCACCATTACATGGCAACACTGACAAATATGTGATACTGATGCTGACTTTATATATATAATTAAAAAAACTTTCTAAAAAGAAGTTTTTCAAAGAAAAGTAAAGACCATGTTAAACTTAAGATCAGCAGAAATAAAAATCTATAATAGTTCAAGCTAAAGCCGACCAAGAATAAATAAAACCATAGCAAACAAACATGCAACAGGTACTAATATAAATGAATAAATAAAAATTAAAACGAGGATAACTTAAACTGAATATGCAAATCAAGTTTATAAACGAACGAAAATCACTATAAACGAAAGTTTAGCTACTGCCCCCTTCCCTAATTGTGTCATTGGTGCCTTACTAAAAATGAATTACATTACAAATATTGTATTTTGTATTTAATGCAGAATTGAAAATAAAAATTACAGTGAAATAGAATGTTGAACTGAAAATGCTTTCAGTGATTAATGTCATTATATGTCAAATATTCAGTTTAATTTTATTAGTTCGTTCCAAGACTGTCCAATATACACATGGTTTCAGTAATAAGCCAATGATGCAGTAGGCTATAGCCTTTTACAGTTAGTTTAGGGTACAGTCAGTCACCAACCGAAATTTATTTTACTGCTTAGGCTGGATAAATAAGGAAAACCCCGTTCAAGCATTATGAATTATTGAAATGTTATTCGTTTTCATTTTATTTCATTATATTTTATTTTCTATATATAAATTTGTATACTTGTTTTCATATTTATTTTTATATTTATATTTAATAATTTTATATTTCCTTATATTTAATTATATTTCAGGGTTTGAAGGTTTAAATTGTGAAAACAACATTGATGACTGCTTTGGTGTACAGTGCTTTGATGGGAAGATTTGTTTCGACTTAGTGAACAGTTATGAGTGCAGATGTCCAACTGGATTTACAGGAGACTTTTGCCTTGAAAACATAAATGATTGTGAAGTAAACCCCTGCATGAATGGTGCCACTTGTATAGATGGTGTTGCTAACTATACCTGCACGTGTCCTCCCGGATACAGTGGGAGAAACTGCACAGAGGATGTTGATGAGTGCGAGTTGTTCAACCCCTGTGTATATGGAATCTGTAAAAATACGATTGGTAAGAGTTCTTCTTTTTAACAACAATAATATAAAAATACTAAATTGATAAAATTTATAATAGTCATAATTTTGATTTGTTCAATAATATTGCTGCTAAGAAAAAAAAAATTCATTCACCAAAAATTCTAAGCCGATGAATCTTAATGTATATATATATAGTATACGATGATTTGTATAAGACATCTTGATAAAAACACATCTTTCTATCATTCCTAGCCAATAGCATTTTAGAACCTTTAATTTGGTATTGAAAAATATTAAGATGAATGAAATGAAGTTCATACAATTTTTTTTCGTATGCATGAAAATATCTTTTGTCGTATTTCGTATGTAAGAAAAAAGTAAGAAAACTGTCAAATTTAAAAATATTGCTGTGTAAATTTGAAAATTGACCTTGTGAATTAGAACTACTAATTTATTATCTGAACTAGTTTATCTTGTGAATCAAAAGTGAAAGAAAATGTATAAAATTGAAAGTGATGCCTTGTGACAAAGAAACCTTGCGATCCGAAACTTGAAAAAGGCTTTAGACAAATCTGATAAATACAAATAAGCTGATTTGAATAATTTTCGAGACCATTCTGGCTAAGCATGAAAAAACAAGGAAATATGTAATTCGCAAAAAGAGAAAACAGAAGGAGAGTGCGAATGTTTCGGCCCAAATTCCTTCTGGGCTTTTCTCAGTGCAAAAAGAAAAGAATGAAAGAGTAGATAAAACTCCATGGGTAGCACCAGACGGTTTTGTCGAACTCTATTTCGTAGCACCAGACGGTGTTGTCGAACTCTATTTCGTAACCCTTAAGCCAGGAAGTGCAATGGGGCTCTGGGCCAGCCACCTTGTGCATTCGTACCCCCTACCTGTTTACCTTCCTTACATTTCGAAAAAGTACCAAGTTAAAGCTGGTCGACTTTGGATGAGCCTACAGAGCTACGCCACTGACCCCTGTCCCAAAACAAATAAGGAGAGAAACTAGGACTCGACGCTCCACCTTGTTGGCCATTAGATTACAAGTTCAGTGCGCTAACCGCTCGTCTAGGAGGATTTAAGAAAATCAGTTTAAAATTAATAACTTCTAAGCAATGCAAAATTTGCAATGAGCTATAATGATCCTCCAAGTTTGTATACGGAGGAAGTAAATTCAGGAATGTAATTAGAATGTAATTAAGTTATGTAAAGCTTATCTTTCATGCTCCAATTAGTCGGAGGATAAAGATGTAAGTTGAATACTGACATACAAACGCTCTTCCTTTTCTTTTGAAGCCAAAAATTGTCTCGTCATTTCTACAATGCTGAAAATTGAACATTTTCCCAATAGTTTTGGGTTCAGTTTTTTTTTTAAACTGTTAGTATTACTTTATAGTGTATTCTGTCAATAATAAGCAATCATTTTGTCTTGATTATATAAATATTTAGGGACGAATGTAAAATTTTTAGGAAGTAATAAAAAAAAATGACGGAAAAGTAACAAAAAAACCAAACATGCAAACAAGAGATACACAAAAAAACACCAGATAATTCCGCTTTGAATATCCCGCGTGCCATTAAATATCCCATTTGCCAGCTTTTCGTCACTTCCTGCGTTGCGTCCCGCTGCTATTGGCAGTTCAAGGCTCTATCCCTTGTGAATGGGGCTCATGACCACTCTAACAGCCTCTTTCCCTCACCACCAGCTTTTTTAAGAAAAATGCAGATATGACCTATCTTGTTTAAAGTAAACTCACGCAAAGACTCTCAATTCATATTGATGGAGGTACAGACCGACCCTTATATATTTCGTCCTTTATTCTCCCTCCCATTTGAACCTTTCACGTGGAAAGATAGGGATATCACTCTTTGTTTTAATAAAAAATGTGCAATGATTTTAATGTGTATGATTTAAGGCACAAAGTGATCCTTCGCCCGTCCAACAGCCCCTACCCCTAAAAGGTTTTCCCCTATTTTTTCTGCCATTACCTAATTTGGCTGTTGTATATGGGTTAATTGGTTTAATATTTAATCAAAGGGCCAATCAGGTTTGTAGGACGGGTCCCCTTCAATTTTGAAATTTCATTACCTGGTTATCCTAGATTTTATAATAAAAAGCCTCTGAGAATATGATTCTCAGCTGAGAATATGATTCAGCTGTAAGAACGGATCTGTTCTTACTGCTAGAAGATTCATTAATTGGTTATTCTAGATTTCTAAAAAAATTTCTAAGCTGTAAGAATAAGATTTTCTGCAAAGCAAATAAAGAACAAATTTCATTACGGAAAGTTTTTCCTTTTGACGTTGAAGAACGAAATTTGCATCAATCTAAGTCCTATTTCATCAATGGCGTCGTTTGGGGGAAGGGAGTTAAAAGTAAGTAAAGTAAGTAAGTAAGATGGCACTAGACCCTTAAGGTCCAAACCGGCGGTGCTGATCTCCGTTTCATGGCCCTTCACCCAGGAAGTGCAATGGGGGGGGGGGCAACCATCCTGTGCTTTCACATATGCTTCCTACTTACCTTCCCCAGATTTCCCCATGTGCCCATTTAGATCTAGGTCGACTCTGGCTGAGCTTACAGAGTCACGCTACTGACTCCCGTCCTAAACTAAATAACTGGTCACAACTGGGATTGAACCCGTGCCCCTTGGACACAGAATTCCCACGCCAGCGCGCCAACCACTCAGCCAGGACGGGGGAAGGGGGTTAGTTACCCCCCAATAATTTGGAGAAAAAAATATTACATAGCCCTTGCCCCTTGACTTTCTGGATGTAAAGCCCTTTTGCCCCCCTCCCAACGAAAATGTTGGAGCTACGCCCCTGTATTTCATGTAATGACTATATATAAAAAAATTTCCCTCATAGGTTCATATGAGTGCTATTGTCGGCCTGGATTTTCTGGTATTCATTGTAATTTTGAATTTGACGAATGTCTGTCTCATCCCTGTCTCAACAACGGAACTTGTCAAAATCTAATCAATGGATACGAATGCTTCTGTGCCCCAGGATTCACAGGTAAGCTAATTAATACGCATGATAATTAGTACCAATATATAAGCAAGCACATAATAGCGTTTATTCTCTTTTTAATGGTTATATACATACAGAAAAACAAGGGGTTCCACATGATTTGGGATTTTTCCTGAAAATCTGATCCGAAAGGCTCTGCCTAGAAAATTGGATATTGCCTAGAAAATTGGAAAAAGATATTCTTGAATTTGACCCCCCATCCCCTCCTAGGAGTGCAGAAAGGGAGTGTATTTATGTTTATTATAATGACCTCTCCTTCATTTACTTTATTCCACTGTGTTTATTGTCACTCTGTTTCTGCTGGGTTACGACCGACAGGGTTGGCAACTATACTAATTACTTACAGTAGATTACTTAGACTTGCAGTGCAATGTGAGTTGTCCAATCATTTTGAAAATATTGCAGTTTCTATAGACTGCTGAAACGTCTTCATCTGTCTTTTTCAAAACTCTGGAAAATCTCCGATAATATTTTCTTCGCCGGAACTTGATTAAATTTCTCGAATATCTCGAACATTTATTTTTCGTCTGACGTTCTAAATATTGAAGGCAGTAGTCAAAACTACTTTTTTTCATATTTTTCTATCTTTGGTTGTATACTCAATATAAATATCTTTCTAAACTTAGTTTGATGTCCATGCTTATTTTAGAAAACAAAGAAAAAAGGAAGAAGTTAAAAATATGGAGAAGGAAGAAAAAGCAAGAAGAAAAAAAGGAAGAAAAAGTATTGGTCATACTGTAGTATTGAAATGAAGGTTTGGAATGAATGAACAAAAAAGAAATATGTTAAATAATAAAGCAATATATTTAATTTACTCTCTCTTTGCAACAAAATATTTATTTTTTTACTCTTTAGGAACTGCTCCGTCTATCTTTCTTGAAATACTGAAAAATTTCCAATGCTCTTTTCTTCGCCGAAACTTGGTCAGAAGAAAAAAATATTTCGAATATTTTTATTTCGTTTGGTGCTCTAAGTCTGGGAGGTTTTAGTTCAAAGCCATCTTAATATTTTGGCGTTAATTATTCCCCAAAACTAGGTAGTTATCTAATTATATCAAAAATAAAAAATAGAAAAAATATATAGAAATTATAAATATTAGTATGAAACTATAAAACAAAATTATATAAAAAATTGGATAAAAATTAGAATATTATCCTCCAAAATTAAGTAATTATCCAATTATATAAAAACTAAAAAAATAGATTAGAAATTATAATATGTATTGCATAAAACTAATAATTAAAAATTATACGAAAAATATTAAAAGAATAGAAAAAATTGCATAATTATCTCACAGAAATTAAACAATTATATAATTAGCAATACAAATTATACAAAAAATTAGATAGATATCCCTCCCTTCCCCCAAAAATTAAATAATTATCTGATTTTACGAAAACTTAAAAAAATTTTATAAATCGTATAATAAATTATTAATATAAATTATATAAAATTATTAATTAAAAATTTATATAAATTTTGATTATTATCCCCCTAAGATTAAATAACTGTCTATTATTAATACAAAAAATTAAAAACTATATAAATTTATAAGTGAAAAACTATATAAAAAATTTGATAAAAAATAGATAATTGTCCCCAAAAATTAAAAGATTATCTAATTATTGAAAAATTATGTAGTCAATAATATATTTTTATAAAAAAAACAATCATATAAAATTGAAAATCAAAAAGTATAACTGAAAAAGTATATAAATTAAATAAAAATTAGATTATTATCCCCGCAAAATGATAAAAGAACATAATTATTCCTTCGTTCTTATCAGCATAACTTCCTTAAATTTTTTTTATAGGCGCCTTTAATTTAAACCAAGCTTTATTCGTTTTAAGAATTAGGAAATTTTAGATTTCGGGAATTTTGACTAAGTAAACAAAAAATTGAAATTGGGATTTAATTTACGTTTTTTCGAACACCACACTGCTTTTCCAGTTTATAGGCTGATGACGACCACTGTATGCGTAACCGAACTATCATGAGATTTTTTTTGTTTGAATGTCAAATAAAAGGATTTATCCCTATTAAACTGTTATTTATTCTTCATGGGGATTAATTATTTAGTAATTTTACTTTCTATCCATTTTTCACATAGTCATCCATTTTTTAAGATATCGACTACGCGAATATAAAAAAGTCAGACATAGTGAAAATAAAGGGAAAACATGAAATTTAAAAGACAAATCTTGGCCAATCTTGGCTCAGATTACCTTAAAAAAGTAACTCCAATTAGTGGATAAATTGCCGCTGGTGCAGTGAGACTGGCAGAAATGAATGTAATTTTTCAAAATATAGGGTTCGAGGTTTTTCTTTAAAAGTCAATGGGGGTCTGAAGACGGCTCGATGGAGGTCTGAAGACAACTCAACGGAAGTCTGAAGACGGCTCAATGGAGGTCTGAAGACGGCTCGATGGAGGTCTGAAGACGGGTCGATGGAGGTCTGATGACAGCTCAATAGAGGTCTGAAGACGGCTCGATGGAGGTCTGAAGATGGTTCGATGGAGTTTTGAAGGCAACTCAATGGAGGTCTGAAGATAACTCAGTGGAGGTCTGAAGACGGTTCGATGGAGGTTTGAAGTCGGCTCGATGGAGGTCTGAATAAAACTCAAAAGACATCTGAAAATAACTCGATGGATGTCTGAAGATAACTCTGTGGAGGCCGGAAGACGGCTCGATGGAGGTCGGAAGATAACTCAATGGAGGTCTGAAGACAACTCAAAGGAGGTCTGAAGATGTTTCGGTGGAGGTCTGAAGACAACTCAATAGAGGTCTGAAGACAGCTCGATGGAGGTCTGAAGACAACTCAATAGAGGTCCGAAGACAGCTCCATGGAGGTCTGAAGACAACTCAATGGATGTCTGAAAACGGCTCAATGGAGGTCTGAAGACAACTCAATAGAGGTCTGAAGACGGCTTGATGGATGTCTGAAGACAACTCAATGGAGGTCCGAAGACTGCTCAATAGAGGTCGGAACATGGCTCGATGTAGATCTGAAGACAACTAAATGGGGGTCTGAAGACGACTTGATGGAGGTCTGAAGACAACTCAATAGAGGTCTAAAGACGGCTCAATGGAGGTTTGAAGACGGCGGACGTAAAGCTGCCTTTGTTTTTCGTTTGTTTATTTGATGTTCTAAGAACTTATTTAAGTCAGTATAAGTTCTTAGAACATTCAATAAAGGGGCAAAAAAACAAAGACAACTTTTCGTCAGCTATCTTTAAAACTCCATTGAGCCGTCTTCATACCCCCATTGAGTCGTCTTCATACCTCCATCGAGGCGTCTCGGGACCTCCAGTGAGCCTCTTTTAGTATGAGATTAGGTTTAAGGAAAGGGGTCAGTGGAAGGTCATGTGGAGCACACGATTAAAGCATTTCTTAGTTACTTCGAACTAGTAAAGTACAAGAAAAGGGGAAAAACGGTACTTATGTATTATACCGCCTACACTCAAGGTTTTATCTGTCTGTATTAAGTAACAATTAGCTTACGCTCAGTGGATAACGAGTTTTGGGTGACAAAATACATTGAAATTATATAATTTGGGCTACATATTTGCCCATTAAGGAGGGAGGGTATGTTGGTTTATCCCCCCTTCTCCCACCAATGTGCAAATATATAGCCCAAATTTTTTTCTGAAGTATTTTATTTTCATCATGTTTTGGTATTTTTAATTAGGATTAACCTAACTTCACTTCTTGAGTGCTGGTGGTATAATACATAAGTGCTAGAAAAACTTAAGAATATTATTAACCAAAAGCTCTTTTGAATAAGTACTTTATTTGTTGCTTTTTTCGTTCCAAGCTTTGACTTTTTTGATATTTGTTTTTCCTTATGGCGCCTATGTTGATTACTTTTTTTCGGTAAATTTCTTTCCTTTTGTTGTTCTCAGTTTTGGGTTTTGCTTTTCTCCTTTTTTTATTTTTAAAATCTTTTATTGTTTTGCGAATACTTTTCCCAAATATCTGTGATTTTCTTAGCAGGCTATGTTATTTTCTGTCCACTATTTACCTGAGAAAATTTCTTGTTTTTTTATAAATGTAATAATAGATAGCGGGCCCAGTGGCAAGAGAAGAAGGGCTAGGAGTCCATACATCCAACTCCCCCCCCCCCAGAGTTTCAATACTCACACTTTTTTTTATAATGTCTTATATTCTTGTTTATTTAGTTCGTGTGTGTGTTTTTTGTTTTTTCTATTTAATAATATTGAAAGATGTCAATAAAAATAAGACTAAAAAAAATTTTGAAAGCTTTTGCTGCCTCCCATTTGTCCTGGAAAAACTAGGCTGGGAAAAACAAATCATGCTTATAGACAATGCCCTATCCATGGGGATTAGGGGGTTTTGAACTCCACCCCCCACGAAATGTTTGTCCGATTCGTAAAAACCTAACAAAAATGCATATAAATAACTTTTTGGTGTATTTTTTAAGATTTTGTTACCACCCTGCCCCCCTCCTGAAAAAATACGTCCCTCCGAACAACAATCCTGGATAGGGCCTTACGCTCATTCTTCTCTAAAATTCTTCGAAAAATTGAAGTTTTGTCGCATCCAAACATTGAGGCTACCTCAACCAAAAATAAGCTACCGTGTATTTATACAAAACTCTCTCAATGCGCTTTTTACCTACAGTAAACCTACTTCGCTCGCTGGTTGTGCATACTTGAAGTATTCTTAGTATATTAGTTACTCATTTGATAAACTGTCCATTAAACAGTTAGCTGTAAGAAAAACAGTGTTCAATCTCAATTTTATGACTGTTATAAAAAAAGGGTCAAGATGGCCAGGCTACGCATACCAAATGTCACATTAATATTAAATAGTAAACGCATTAATAAATTTCATTCAGTAATGTAAACTTAAAATAAATATTTTTTTAATAATTTGAATAATCCACAATTTTTCTATTATTTTCAAGAGCAATTTGGTTTGAATTTTTGACTCTTTTTTTTCATTTTGATGGTAACGCAGAGCCTTTTTAAACACGGGGCCAGATTAGACAAAATCGCCCTTTATTCGGCCCTGTCGGAGGGAGTAAAAATTGAAGCTTTGAATTGATTAGGAGGAGCCTGAGCAGCTTTATTGTCTTCAGTAGCTAGCCCTAGTAATGGAAGTATACGAAAACTTTATTTTTGATGAAAATTGTATAACTAGTTCACAGTGGTGTCGTATCGTTTTGGGGGCAAGGGGGCAGTTGCCCACCAATCATTTGGAAAAAATTTATTATGTTGCCCATGCTCCTTGACCATCTGGATATGGAGCCGTCTTGCATCCCTCAATAAAAATACTGGAGCTATGCCCCTAACAGTTGGTGCACAGACTCAGAGTTGTTCTGCTGGTTCAGCTCAGAACAATTAGGTTCAGCTCATGAGCTGGTTCAGCTCATGCAATTAGGTTTCCAGGTATTCATGTATTCGATTAAACAATTTAACATCAGAAACTGTTTGAAGATATTTGCTAATATGAATGTGAAAACTGTTGAGCTTTCGAAAGAAACTTCTTTCTGACGTGACGTCACTTTTTGTGGCACTTGGCATCTATCAAGTGACATATTAGAGATCGCAAATTCTGTCGGTCGGTATGTCGGTCTGTCCCGGTCTTTGCTACTTTAGGCACTTCCAGGTAAGCTAGGACGATGAAATTGGGCAGGCGTATCAGGAACTAGACCAGATTTAATTAGAAATTGTCTTTTCCCCGATTCCACCATCTGGAGGGGAAGCGGTTAATATCGGAAAAATTAGAAAAATGAGGTATTTTTAACTTACGAACGGGTGGTCGGATCTTAATGAAATTTTTGTTTGGAAGGATATTGTGTCTCAAAACTTTAGTTTTAAATTCCGACCGGATCCGGTGACATTGGGGGGAGTTGGGGGGGAAGGAACCTAAAATCTTGGAAAACGCTTAGAGTGGAAGGATCGGGATGAAACTTGGTGAGAAAAATAAGCATAAGTCTTAGATACGTGATTGACATAGCTGGAACGGACCCGCTCTCTTTGGGGGAGTTGGGGAAGGGGCTAATTCTGAAAAATTAGAAAAAATTAGGTATTTTTAACTTACGAAGGAGTGATCGGATCTTAATGAAATTCCATATTTAGAAGGACCTCGTGACTCAGATATCTCATTTTAAATCCCGACTGGATCCAGTGTCATTGGGGGGAGGGGAAACCTGAAATCTTGGAAAACGCCTAAAGCGGAGAGATCAGGATGAAATTTGGTGGGAAGAATAAGCCCAAGTCCAAGATACGTGAATTACATAATCGGACCGGATCCGCTCTCTTTGGTGGAGTGGGGGGGGGGGAATTCGGAAAAATTAGAAAAAATGAGGTATTTGTAGCTTACGAACGGGTGATCAGATCTTAATGAAATTTGATATTTAGAAGGATCTTGTGCTTTAAAGCTCTAATTTTAAAAATCCCGACCCGATACGGTGACAATGGGGGAGGGATGGAGGGGGAAACCGGAAATCTTGAAAACGTGAAAGTTGAGGTATCTTTATCTTACGAATAGGTGATCGGATCTTACTGAAACTTGATATATAGAAAGATCTTATGTCTCAGATGCTCCATTTTCAATTCAGATTGGATCTGCAGACATAGAGGGTTGGAGGAGGGAAACAGAAATCTTGGAAACTAGAAATCTTGGAAAACGCTTAAAGTGGAGAGATCACGATGAAACTTAGGGGGAAGACTAAGCACAAGCCCTAGATACGTGATTGACGCAACCGGACTGAATCTGCTCTCTATGGGGGAGCTGGAGGTTGTTAATTTGAAAAAATTAGAAAAATTGAGGTATTTTTAACTTCAGAATGGGTGACCGGATCTTAATGAAATTTGATATTTAGAAGGAACTCATGTCCAAGAGCTCTTATTTCAAATCCTGACCAGATCCGTTGACATTGGGGGGAGTTGGAGGGGAAACCGGAAATCTTGGAAAACGCTTTGAGTGGAGAGATCGGGACAAAACGTGGTGGGTAGAATAAGCAAATGTCGTAGATACGTGATTGACGTAACCCGACTGGATCCGCTCTCTTTGGGGGAGTTAGGGGGTGGGGTTTAGTGCTTTGGCGAGGTCGGTGCTTCTGGACATGCTAGGACGATGAAAATTGGTAGGCGTGTCAGGGAGCTGCACAAATTGACTTGATAAGGTCGTTTTCCCCGATTCGACTATCAGGGGGGCTGAAGGGAGAGGAAAAATTAGAAAAATTGAGGTATTTTTAACCTACGAGTGGGTGATAAATCGGACATAAATGAATTTTGATATTTAGAAGGACCTTGTGACTCAGAGCTCTTATTTTAAATCCCGACCGGCATTAAGCCTCTGATTTTCCTTTTAAATTAATTTGTTGATTCTTAGAATTTTGCTAGAGCTCATACCATACGAGCTCTTGGCTCTTCGGACCTCGTCACAAGTGCCATATAAGTTCTTAGCTCTTGTTTTTACGTATTTTTCTTCTCCTATTTTCTTCTTTACTCAAAACTTTGCCCTTGCTTACCTGTAATATCATCTATAAGATTGCTCTTGATTTATTTATTCAAGGGCTTTGAGACAAGCTTTGCTTTGTCTTTTTCTTTATATTTCAGGCCCGTACATAGAGAAGGGGATTTTCAAGATTCCTAATTCTTTACTGCCTTAAAGTCTCACAAGCCTATTTTCATAAATTCATCACATAGTCCTACTGTATTTGTATTTTTTTTTTAAATTCACGCCCCTTCTCTCCGGAATGTTACGTCCTCTGAAACAAACTCCCACGTATGCGCCTATACTGGATTTATTAATATGTTTATTGCATTACGTCCGTTATTAAATCAAACAAATTTTGGTACTTGTGTATTATTTAGAACACTCTCAATAAGTTAAGTTAGATTCTTTCGTGAAACAAACTGTGATGCAGGTACAATTTAATTAAATATTTTATATCTAGAGGTGATTAGGTTAGGTTAAGTTAAATATTTGATATAATGCACTCCACCTTCCCTAATGTGCTAATATATAGCCTAAACTTTTGATAAAGCTAATGAAATAAAACAAAATATAATGAAAATACAATACTTTATTAGGAAAATTGTAAAATTACAACTTAAGAATTTTAGCCTAACCTTTTGTCTTTGAGTTTTGTCTTTGTGGCTATGAAACCAGATTTTCTCATAAAATATACCTGCATCGTAGTTTGTTTCATGAAAGAACCTAACTTCACTTCTTGAGTGTGTTCTGAATAATACACAAGTACCCGAATTTTTTTGGCAGGATGCCACTGTTGCCGGTTCCAGTTGTAAGGGAGCACAGCCAAAAAAGCTAAATTATTTGGAATTATCTTTTCTCAAATAAAGCGAAAATGAAAGCAGTGTCGCCAGATTGTAAACAAAAAGTAGCCCAGAACCTTTGAAACAAGCGAAGCAATGTTTAGCCCCAAATCCAACAAAACATTTACTCTATGTGCTTACTGTTATGTATTGGTTTATCGGAGCAGTCCACTCGAGAATTGAATGATGCATCAGATTGTGTGTTTATTTTTTAGCTATCTTGTAATGTTCCACAATATAATTAACCTGGGTTTCTTTATAATTTTTTTTAGAATACTTTTGCAAAATTAAGACAAGTTTTAATTCACAAGCCAGTTGCAAAAAACCTGAAGTCAATTGCTATCAAAATAAGCCAATGTGGCAAAACTGAACGACAGTAAACTTTTTGAAAAGAAAACTCTTTCTAAAATATACCAATTCGAAGGATTCAAGGCATAATTCCCTCAAAAAAAGCGCCAAAATGCCACAACTTGCTCAATCGGGCAACGCTGTGACCAACCATGTATGACTGATTCACAGAAGTGGTAAAGAAACTAGTACTTCAGTTAAAGGGATCCTTTAAAGGCTTCATGAGCTCGAGAATATGCACGTGTTGTTTCTGGCAAATGCCTCAGCAGTTTTTTGGCATGAACATTACCGCACTTCCTAAGTATTAGTTACAGTCGGCTAATCCAACACCGTTTTTGGTCTGAAATCAGTTTCAATGCGTTTATAAAATGGAAAGACTTACTTCATTTTATAAAATATATTATTTGTGTTTCTTTTTAAACTTAGCAGTTTTTTTAATGATTGAAAATGTCTTAACAGAGATATGTAAGTCCTTAATCAAATATTTAGTTATTTTTGAGCTGAATAGTTGACACTGATTTCTGCTGGTCAATAACCCTGAATAGGCCTAACCGCCACGGTGGTCGGTGATCACTACCATGTTATGGCATGACAGTTGATTTGTCGTTGGCATAACGTTGAAGCTCGGACCATATTATTGTCGTACTTGTGGATAAAAACGCGCGACTGCAGCGCCAATTGTGTTTGCCATTCGTAATTTCTCGAGTTGAAGCAATGTTTAACTTTCAAACATCAAATTATGATTTTGACTAATTGAAGTGAACATTTTAGGCACAAATTTTTGAAATTAAAAAATGATGGAATGTTGGAATAGCAATTTTACTAGCTGCAAGATGGATCTGCCGAAAGGCAGAAAAATATACAAATAGTATTAGTAGGTAATACTGCTACTACTACTAACAAGTTACTGCAGCATCAAGACACCTGAGGCAAACAGAGCTGCGCACACTTCTCCACCTCTGTCTGTTCAACGCTTCACTCTTTACCTATTTCCTTGAAGTCTTTCCTTACTATCCGTTCCCACACATTCTGGAATGAGCTGTTCTTCGGTTAGGTCCGTACGGATGGCCAAAACGCACAATCTTCTGTGATCTCTGAATATTTATCTGTAAAACATGGCCTGGTCATCTTAGCCTTTCTTTCATTGTGGCCCAAAAAAATGGGATCGAATTACATTTTTCTCAAAGTTTATTGTTTAAATTCAGTTAGACTATCCTTAGATGACTATCCTTATTCGGTTATAAACCTTATACCCTATTCCCTTACATCCCATTCCCTTATTCTCTATTATCCTTAATTTCTAAGTATCCTTATTTCTCATCCTCTTATATCCTATTCTCTTCTTCACTATTATTCCTTTCTATAATTATCCTTATTACCTATTTCCTTATGTCCTATTCCCTTAATCTCTATTATCCTTGTTACCTAATTATCTTTATTTGGTAAAATTCTAGTTAATTGACTTCTTGCTATCTCGGAATGGGTTTATTTTAGGAAAATGAAACTTTCAGGGACGGGTCTACAGGCTAAAGTATGTCCCGGGAAGGTATTTTAAAGTACCCATCTCCACTCCTTCTCCCTCTAGAGGGCTGCCTACATGACATGTCTATAGCTATTGAAATTTTGAAAAAACAGCATTTTACCTTAATTTCCAGTTACTAGTTGCTTTTTCTCTGCCTTTAGTTCTGAAAATGCAGTTCCTGTTAATTTAGCAGAATTTTGAGCTATATCAATTTTTTTTGTTCAAAATTTAGGAAATATATTAGCATATCTTTAAAACCTTATAAAATGGGATTGAGCAAAGTTATGAAGTTTAAAACAATTTTGTTGTACTTCATTTAAGCAGAAGATCTATTTTGCAAGGTTTCACTTTTATATCACACATATTTCTAAGGTCATCAAAGGTCAGGGCCCTTTAGAGGGAGAAGGAGTAGAGGTAATTACTTCAAAATACCTTCCGAGGACATACTTTAGTCTGTAGATTAATCCTTGAAAGTTTCATTTTCCTAACCTAAACCCTTTCTGAGATAGCAAGAAGTCAATTAACTAGAATTTTACCCTTTATTTTCTAAGACTACAAGAAATCATTTAAAGGTCATCCTTAGTTTTTCAGAATGCTGACATTTCAGAACTTTATTTAACCACTGTCATCCTCGTGGCTTTTGATATTCTTTTCTCAGACCACAAACTTATCTTCCTATTCCTCCAAACTTTTTCAAGTTTCAAAAACACCCCGCGCCTTGGCCATTCTATTTTTTACATTTTGACAGAATCCATCATGTTGACCAATGATACTACTTAGGAAAGTGGTCTATTTTCGATTGATAGATTATCGTGTTGTTCAAACGCTCAATCCTTAGACGTATTCTTACAGCTTGAAGCCTCAAAACTCCAAAAATTCATTCATTTTGCGGTACTTGCGTGTTATCCTGGCCACACCTAAGAAGTGCAGGTTAATCACAATTAAATATACCAAAATATGACGAAAATATAATGATTTAGTTACAAAATAATGGAAACTATAACAAAGAAATATAGAAAGCAGGCCGCCGAGAACTCATTAAATTAAACACCTAATATAATCAACTCTATATATTGAATATTTAATTAAAATATACCTGCATAGTAGTTTAACTCACTCAGGCTAAGCTAATTATCTGATAGTACGTTCAGAAAAACCGGTTTTAATATCGAACTTCTTGAATGTGGTCGGGATAACACGTTAGTTCCCATTTTGCTAATGTATATTATCTAAAACACTCCAATTATCTGAATAATCTAAAGTCTAAGAGGGTTTCACCTTGCTGTCTGATTCCATGCTCTCCAATAACCTTTATCAAGGAAAAACAACCATCAATCATAAATCTTGACGTTTTAATTAACAGGTGGGAATGGGTATGAGATATGCAAGAATGTTCTCTTCTATCTGAAGAGTAGTCTATCGGTACGTCGCTGTAACCTTAACGACCATGTAATCAGAAGAGCGATATTTTTTAGCCGCCGACATCAAGTTGGTTGAATGAATGATTCATTTTACTTTTCTGAGTTCTCAGTTCTGAGTTCTTTATTTAACATTAAAATCCATAAACAAAAAATTACTTTCTTAAGATTATTGGTGACTAAGTCCGTACAGAATATTCACTATTTATATATAGATAGATAATATAGAGCAAAAACCACAGAAGCTGAAGAAAATACTATATAGCTCAAAGGAACAAAGAAAAACAATGAATAGGCAAGATTTACTAACAGGAAGTAGATAAAAAAAGAATATGTATACAATATCTAGTCTCTTTGTTCATGTCAAGTTGGTTGAATGAATTATTCATTTTACTCGATGACTAAGCCCGTACAGAATATTTCACTATCTATAGATAATGACAATATAGGTAATATAGAACAGAAACTACAGAAATTGAAGAAAATACTAAATAGCACAAAGGAAAAAAGAAAAACAATGAACAGGCAAGAGTTACTAACAGTAAGTAAATAGAAAAAAAGAATATTTATACCCTATCTAGTCTCTTTGTACATGTGAAGTCAGTTTAATGAATGATATAAATTGGTGACTACACCGGCGCCGAATGTTTCACTATCTAATCTGCAAAATAGGGCACAAAATATAAGAGGCTGGAGAAAATACTAAATGGCACAAAGGAACAAAGAAAAGCATGAATAGGCAAGATTTACTAATGGTATCTAAAACGAAGAAAAAAACATAATGATAAATTATCCGGTCTCTTTTTTATGTCAAGTTGGTTGGGCGAGAAAGTGCTGGAAGACTATCAAGGCCTAAGTTAAGAGCCGAAACTGTTTTTTGTGTAAAATTCTCGCTTATATTCATTTTTATTTTCCATAATGTATTATAAAACCTATTCTTTCTAAAGATAGAGTAGTATTTTCTCTTAAATGAAACAAATATTCTTATATTGTCATGATAGTACACATAGTACCTGACCTTACACAACAAGAAAATTTAACACATAATAAAATGAAACAAGCAAACAAATGGATTCGTTAAAACTTAAAAAAGTTCATGAACTTTTTAAAGTTTTAATATGATAATATAATAATATTAATATAATAATATTTTAATATAATAATTTATAATAATAAGTTTTTAATATAATAATATAATTAAATTAAATATAATAATATTTAAGTTTTTAATATTGAAAACTTAATATTAACATAATAATAATATTAAGTTTTTAATTATAATAATGATAATAAAAATCTAATATGAAATATTGAAAACAATATTTTCAAAAAGTTCATGATTGTACTTCACCAAGTGCTTCACAAAGTACGGAACAAAAGGTGATAGATGCCGTTTCGATGCCTTTCCAGGTATAGGACAAAAGAATTGGCATAACTAAGTAAGAACTCCTTTGCGTGTTTCGGCTGACTGGTTTGCGGTTCTTGAAATTTTCCGGTTGTCATCAGAATTTGGTCCTTTTTTGCAAAACACATCGTAAGTTGGTGGCGCCTTTCAGATTTTTTTTTGAAGCCTCAGTGTCGGGAGGCTATCCTCATAGGGTATTTAATTTACCCAAAGCACTATTTAGCACACCCGCTTCTTCTTATTGAGTGTGATGCATTATGTTCTCTGGCATTTGTTTCTCTGGTATGTAGGTCTGTGTACATGCATATATATATATATATATATGTATACTAGCTGTTGGGGTGGCGCTTCGCGCCACCCCAACACCTAGTTGGTGGGGCGCTTCGTGCCCCCCCAAGCCCCCCCCGCGCGCGTAAGTCGTTACGCGCCAAATTAGTTACGCGCCATTGTAGTTGTGTCCCTGTGTCCCACCTGTGAATATAGACAGATTTATATATGTGTTTCAAACTACGTAAAAATTGCGAATATACAACATTCTTGGCTTTCCCATTGTCTGTGCATATACAAAGCCGTATGTACTAATAATGACGTCATATGCAAACGCTCTTTTTACAAACAAACAAACATGCATACACACAACTCGTTTTTATATAGATAGATAGATACAATACAAATTAACTGCGTAAACTTGCGAATATACAACATTCTTCGCTGTCCAATTGTCGCTGCATATAAATAGATTGTCAGGTTTACCGACCCTCGAACATGCAACGTACAATTGTCCATGGGAAAAACAATCAGTATTAAGATCTATACCACATTTTTCTAATGATTGACCTTGAGCTTTGTTAATGGTGATTGCAAATGCTAATCGAATTGGGAATTGCAATCTTTTAATTTGAAAAGGCAGATCCGTTGGAATCATGGGAATGCGAGGCGAGGAATAAGAACAGCCTCACCCTTAAAAGGCCCTGTCAAGATTGTGGCCTCTATTAGGTTTTCCATTGTTTTTTTTTACGGCAAGTCGCGTGCCATTGCAAAGCTTTGGTGGGTTGATATTTCTTAGAAGTATTATTGGTACGCCTATTTTTAGTTGTAGCACGTGTGTTGGAAACCCTGAAAGATCTATGGAATTTAAAAATTCAGATGGATAATTAACCGCTTCATTTGGTTCCAAAACTGTGTCGACTGACTTGTACAGGACTGCCTGGTCTCGAATCTTGGTCAAAACATATTGTTGATTTCGTGGACGTCTATATTTTTGGTGCGAGAATCGCTCTTTCACTTAGCCATTTCTTATTTTTATAATTTTTTAGAATATTCGGAAATACTTTTTCAATCAATTCATTTTTGGACGTCACTAAATTACAGAAATCAGCAGGTAGTTGTATACGTCCTGAAATTGAGTCTACTGGGAGCTTTCCGTTTCCAATTGCCAGCAACTGATCTGAAAATGTTTGACCAGAGTCATCGTTTTGCAATCGGACACGCATATTTGTAGTTAATTTTAATATTTTTGCGTGTGCCCATAAATTAGAATTTTTCAGGCAAGCTTTCATTTCGTCTGCAGGAGTTGATCTAGGTATTATAGGTAATGTTTGCCTGAAATCTCCCGCAAGCAATATTAATGTGCTGCCAAAGAGTTTCGACTTCCCTCTCAAATCTTTCAAGCATTGATCCAGAGCCTCGAGCGATTTTTTGTGTGCCATTGTGCACTCATCCCAAATAATAAGTTTGCATTGCTGCAATACTTTACCCATCCCAGATGATTTGGAAATATTGCACGTGGGAGTTCTGTAGAATGCAAATTCAGAGGCAATTTCAAAGCGGAATGAGCAGTTCTTCCACCAGGCAGCAATGTTGCGGCTATTCCGGACGACGCAATTGCCAACGCTATATCATTTTTTTGATCGAATTGATCCCAGAATCAGTTTTATCACAAACGTTTTACCAGTACCTCCTGGCGCATCCAAAAAGAAAATTTCTCCAACGTTGTTATCGACACAATGCATTATCGTATCATAAATGTCTTTTTGTTCCGACGTTAACTTGGAAATGTTATTTTGTACATACGACAATAGATCACTCGTACTGTAACTTTGTTCACGATCCAATTCTACACATGCCGAAACAGCAGCGATACGGTTAGGTGAAGGCATTCCCAAATCCTGAAGAGGTTTGTTTGCCATACGTACGCACAAATCTTCTATAATAACTAATGTGTAGTTATAAATTTCTGATGTAAAATCAAAAGTCATATCTGGCGTCTCTAACTGTTTTCGATGGAGTATATTTTCGGACATTTTTGACTTATATTTTTCCCATAACTCTGTAGGAGCTGACGGAGAGCAAGTTGTTAAAATGATGCCAAACATCGTGGTATCTTTGAAGATGGTAGGTTGGCCGTCGACTGACTTACCCTGTTTTCGACGTTCAAATACTTTATTTTTAGTATTCCACGTGTAATACGAAGGCACTTCAGTATACAGCAGTTTTTTTGCAAAAGAATCATTTTTGCAAAGCGAAAAAAAAGCTGTTAATGTTGTATCCGGTGGAATCAGGGCTCTTTTTTGCACGTTGGTTTCCGTGAAATAAACACGTTGACCATTTGTAAATGTACCGCTAAGTGAACAACAGCTACGTTCATGTATCGAAAATGAAAGAATTCGCCAAACAGCTTCATTACTGCTTATGTATCTTCCAGCCTGATATTGTACGATTTCGTCGAAATCTTTGATTTCGGGCTGCAAGCCAAAAACTGCCATGTCACTGCCTTTGTTGACGTATTTACATATGTATTTGATTGCCTTTACGGAGTTACAGTATTCAACGTTTATGTGTGCATTAAATGTTTTTGATAATAATGGGGAATATGGAACAACCCACTGGTCTCGGCACGCTTTCTGTTCTTTCTTTCTCTATCAGCCTCAAGCCTGTTTCCTTGCTGTTCTTTTTGATTCCTCGGCACGCTTTCTGTTCTTTCTTTCTCTATCAGCCTCAAGCCTGTTTCCTTGCTGTTCTTTTGATTCCTCGGCACGCTTTCTTTTCTGACTTTCTCTATCAGCAGCAAGTTTTTTGGCATAGACTCTTTGAGTCTTTGAGTCCATGGTAAGTTCATCAGTCATTGTAAACTTAAACATTAATAGATTTCTACGTGAGCATATGTCTTAAATATCTTGAATGACGTCACCGTCAAAGCAAAAATGACGACAACTAATTTCATGACGTCAGCCGACACAGAAACATGACGTCACCTGATCCACAGATCCACAGACAGACAATTTATTTTTATATATATAGATATATATATATATATATATATATATATATATATATATATATATATATATATATATATATATATATATATATATATATGTTTTTAACTACGTAAAACTTGCGAATATACAACATTCTTTGCTGTCCCATTGTCTGTGCATATAAATAGATTGTTTACCGACTCTTGAAAATGCAACATATAATGGTCCATGGGAAAACAATCCGTATTCAGATCTATGCCTCATGATTCTAATGATTGCCCTTGAGCTTTGTTGATGGTGATTGCTAATCTACCATTCCCTGTGTCGCCATCGTCATTTATATATCCCCTTGTGCCCCCCGGCATCCCCTTTGTAGTTTTGTCCCTGTGTCTAGGTCGTCATTTGTGTCCCGGTGTCCCAGTCTGTGATTTCTCTTTGAGTGTCCCGGACGTCATTTATATTCCATGTGTCCCGGTGTCTCGGTCGTCATTTATATCCCCCTGTGCCCCCCCCCCCCCGGCGTCCCCGTTGTAGTTGTGTCCCTTTGTCCCGGTCGTCATTTATGTTCCCTGTGTCCCGGTCGTCATTTGTATCCCGGTGTCCCGGTCTGTATATACATTCGTTTTTTAGTTTTGTTTTTCTCATTTATTTTTTTTCCTTTTTTATTTTTTTTCTTTTTTAGTTTATTTAGATTTTTAGATTTTTTAGTTTTTTTATTAGTTTTTCTTTTTTTTTTTCTTTTTAGTTTTTTTGTAGTTTTTACCTTTTTTTTAGTTTTTTTAGTTTTTTTTACTTATATCCTGGTCGTCCTTTATACTCCCTGTGTCCCGGTCGTCATTTGTGTCCCGGTGCTTTGTTGATTGCTAATCGAACATTCCTTTTGTCCCGGTCGCTTTCTCTTTGAGTGTTGTCATTCATATTCCCTATGTGCCGGTGTCCCGGTCGTCATTTGTGTCCCGATGTCCCGGTCTGTAATTTCGTCAGTTGAAAACTTATGATGAAATAAATTTTTAATTTTTTCCCTTTTTTTGTTTTTAGTTTTTTTTTATTGGTTTTTACCTTTTTTAGGTTTTTTAGTTTTTTTCTTTTTTCTTTTTAGTTTTTATGGCACTTGGTATTAACCAAGTGACATATAGCAGTCGCCAATTCTGTCGGTCTGTCTGTCTGTCTGTCGGTCTGTCGGTCTGTCTGTCTGTCCCGGTTTTGCTACTTTAGGCACTTCCAGGTAAGCTAGGACGATGAAATTTGGCAAGCGTATCAGGGACCGGACCAGATTAAATTAGAAATAGTCGTTTTCCCGATTTGACCATCTGGGGGGGAGTGGGGGCCCGGTTAATTCGCAAAAAATAGAAAAAATGAAGTATTTTTAACTTATCAGCGGGTATTTGGATCTTAATGAAATTTGATGTTTGGAATGATATTGTGTCTTAGAGCTCTTATTTTTAATCCCGACCGGATCTGATGACATTGGGGGGAGTTGGAGGGGGAAAACCTAAAGTCCCGGTTTTGCTACTTTAGGCACTTCCAGGTAAGCTAGGACGATGAAATTTGGCAAGCGTATCAGGGACCGGACCAGATTAAATTAGAAATAGTCGTTTTCCCGATTTGACCATCTGGGGGGGGGGAGAAGGGGCCGGTTAATTCGGAAAAATAGAAAAAATGAAGTATTTTTAACTTATGAGCGGGTGATTGGATCTTAATGAAATTTGATGTTTGGAATGATATTGTGTCTCAGAGCTCTTATTTTAAATCCCGACTGGGTCTGATGTCATTGGGGGGAGTTGGAGGGGGGAAACCTAAAATCTTGGAAAACACTTAGAGTAGAGGGATCGGGATGAAACTTGATGGGAAAAATAAGCGCAAGTCCCAGATACATGATTGACATAATCGGAACTTATTTGCTCTCTTTGGGGTAGTTGGGAGGGGGGGAGTAAGTCTTAAAAATTAGAAAAATGAGGTATTTTCAACTTACGAACGGGTGATCGGATCTCAATGAAATTTGATGTTTAGAAGGATATCGTGTCTTAGAGCTCTTATTTTAAATCCCGACCGGATCTGGTGATGGGGGCGGGGAGTTGGGAGGGGGAAACCTAAAACTTGGAAAACACTTAGAGTGGAGGGATCGGGATGAAACATGGTGGGAAAAATAAACATAAGTCCTAGATAGATGATTGACATAAACGGAACGGATCCGCTCTCTTTTGGGTAGTTGGGGGGGGGTTAATTCTGAAAAATTAGAAAAAATGAGGTATTTTTAACTTACGAATGGGTGATTGGATCTCCATGAAATTTGATTTTTAGAAGGATATCGTGGCTCAAAGCTCTTATTTTAAATCCTGACCGGATCTGGTGACATTGGGGGAAGTTTGGGGTGGGGAGACCTAAAATGATGGGAAACCCTTAGATTGGAAGGATTGGGATGAAACTTGGTTGGAAAAATAAGCAAAAGTCTTGCATACGTAATTTACATAATTGGAATGGATCCGCTCAATTGCGGGGGGGGGGGGGTAATTCTGAAAAATAAGAAAAATAACGTATTTTTAACTTACGAAGGAGTGATCGGATCTTCATGAAACTTCATATTTAGAAGGACCTCGTAACTCTGATATCTTATTTTAAATCTCAACCGGATCAAACGTAATTGGGGGGGGGGGGGCAGTTGGGGGGACCGGAAATCTTAGAAAATACTTAAAGCGGTGAGATCAGGATGAAACTGGATGGGAAGAATAGAAACCTGTCTAAGATACGTGACTGACATAACTGGACCGGATCTGCTCTCTTTGGTGGAATTGGGAGGGGGGAGGTAATTTTGAAAATTGAGGTATTTGTAACTTACGAAAGGGTGACCAGATCTTAATGAAATTTGATATTTAGAAGGATCTTGTGCTATAAAGTTTAACTTTAGGTTCTGACCTTCTCACAAGTGCCAAATGAGCTCTTGGCTCTTGGCTCTTCCGACCTCGTCCAAATGAGCTCTTGGCTCTTCCGACCTCGTACCATATGAGCTCTCGGCTCTTCCGACCTCGTCACAAGTGCCATATGAGCTCTTAGCTCTTGTTTTTGAAGTTTTTATCTTTTTAGTTTTTTTTTTTATTTATATTTTTTTAGTTTTCTTTTTCTCCATTATTTTTCAGTTTTTTCCTTTTTTTAGTTTTTTTTCTTTTTTAGTTCTTTTAGTTTTTACCTTTTTTAGTTTTTTTTAGTTTTTTTAGTTTTTTAGCTTTTTTTATTTTTTTTTATTAGTTTTTAGTTTATTTTATGGTTTTTTCCTTTTTTTAGTTTTTTTTTAGTTTTTTATCTTTTTTTAGTTTTTTTTTAGTTTTTAAGCTTTTTTAGATTTTTTTATTTTGTTTTCTTTTTTTTGTAGTTTTTACCTTCTTTAGATTTTTGCTTCTTTTATTTTTTTAGCTTTTTTAGTTTTTTTTCGTTTTTTCTTTTTAGTTTTTTTGTAGTTTTTATCTTTTTTATTTTTTTGTGTTTTTATTCATATTTTTTTAGTTTTCTTTTTCTCTTTTATTTTTCAGTCTTTTCCTTTTTTTAGTTTTTTTCTTTTTTAGTTTTTAGTTTTTTTAGTTTTTTACCTTTTTTTAGTTTTTTTAGTTTTTTTAGATTTTTTAGTTTTTTTATTAGTTTTTAGTTTTTTTTGTAGTTTTTGCCTTTTTTTAGTTTTTTCAGTTTTTTTTAGTTTTTAGTTTTTTACCTTTTTTTTAGTTTTTTAGCTTTTTTAGTTTTTTTTTCTTTTTAGTTTTTTTTTGTAGTTTTTACCTTTTTTAGTTTTTTTTCTTATTTTGTATTAGTGTGAAATAATTCAGACGTCATATGCGGACAAACATGATGTCACCTGATCCACAGATCCACACACAGACAACTTATTTTTATATATATAGATTACTAGCTGTTGGGGTGGCGCTTCGCGCCACCCCAACACCTAGTTGGTGGGGGCGCTTCGCGCCCCCCCAAGCCCCCCCGCGCGCGTAAGTCGTTACGCGCCATAATAGTTACGCGCCATTGTAGTTGTGTCCCTATGTCCCACCTGTGAATATATATATATATATATATATATATATATATATATATATATATATATATATATATATATATATATATATATATATATATATATATATATATGGTTTTAACTACGTAAAACTTGCGAATATACAACATTCTTTGCTGTCCCATTGTCTTTGCATATAAATAGATTGTCAGGTTTACCGACTCTTGAACATGCAACATATAATGGTCCATGGGAAAACAATCTGTATTCAGATCTATACCTCATGATTCTAATGATTGCCTTTGAGCTTTGTTGATGGTGATTGCTAATCGACCATTCCCTGTCCCGGTGTCCCGGTCGTCATTTATATCCCCCTGTTTCCCCCGGTATCCCCGTTGTAGTTGTGTCCCTGTGTCCTGGTCGTCATTTATATTCCCTGTGTCCCGGTCGTCATTTGTATCCCGGTGTCCCGGTCTGTATATACATTCGTTTTTTAGTTTTGTTTTTCTCCTTTATTTTTTTCCTTTTTTTTCTTTTTTAGTTTATTTAGATTTTTAGATTTTTTAGTTTTTTTATTAGTTTTTAGTTTTTTTTTCTTTTTAGTTTTTTCGTAGTTTTTACCTTCTTTTTAGTTTTGTTAGTTTTTTTTTTTACTTATGTCCTGGTCGTCATTTATACTCCCTGTGTCCCGGTGCTTTGTTGATTGCTAATCGAACATTCCTTTTGTCCTGGTCGCTTTCTCTTTGAGTGTCGTCATTTATTTTTTTCTTTTTTAGTTCTTTTAGTTTTTACCTTTTTTAGTTTTTTTTTAGTTTTTTAGATGAAAATTTTTTTTAGTTTTTTCCTTTTTTTCTTTTTAGTTTTTTATTGGTTTTTACCTTTATTTTAGCTTATTTTTCAGTTTTTTCCTTTTTTTTAGTTTTTTTTTTTTAATTTTTTTTAGTTTTTTACCTTTTTTTAGTTTTTTTATTTTTTTTAGTTTTTTAGCTTTTTTACTTTTTTTATTAGTTTTTAGTTTTTTTTGTAGTTTTTGCCTTTTTTTAGTTTTTTCAGGTTTTTTTTTAGTTTTTTATTGGTTTTTACCTTTATTTTAGCTTATTTTTCAGTTTTTTCCTTTTTTTTTAGTTTTTTTTAGTTTTTAGTTTTTTTAGTTTTTTACCTTTTTTTTAGTTTTTTTAGTAGTTTTTTAGCTTTTTTATTTTTTTTATTAGTTTTTAGTTTTTTTGTAGTTTTTGCCTTTTTTTTAGTTTTTTTTAGTTTTTTAGCTTTTTTATTAGTTTTTAGTTTTTTTTTGTAGTTTTTACCTTTTTTTAGTTTTTTTCTTTTTAGTTTTTTTGTAGTTTTTACCTTCTTTTTAGTTTTGTTAGTTTTTTTTTTACTTATGTCCTGGTCGTCATTTATACTCCCTGTGTCCCGGTGCTTTGTTGATTGCTAATTAGTTTTTTATTGGATTTTACCTTTATTTTAGCTTATTTTTCAGTTTTTTCCTTTTTTTAGTTTTTTTTTATTTTTATTTTTTTTAGTTTTTTACCTTTTTTTAGTTTTTTTAGTTTTTTTAGTTTTTTAGCTTTTTTACTTTTTTTATTAGTTTTTAGTTTTTTTTGTAGTTTTTGCCTTTTTTTAGTTTTTTCAGTTTTTTTTTTTTTTAGTTTTTTATTGGTTTTTACCTTTATTTTAGCTTATTTTTCAGTTTTTTCCTTTTTTTTAGTTTTTAGTTTTTTCAGTTTTTTACCTTTTTTTAGTTTTTTAGCTTTTTTATTTTTTTTATTAGTTTTTAGTTTTTTTTTGTAGTTTTTGCCTTTTTTTAGTTTTTTTAGTTTTTTAGCTTTTTTATTAGTTTTTAGTTTTTTTTGTAGTTTTTGCCTTTTTTTAGTTTTTTTAGTTTTTTAGCTTTTTTATTTTTTTTTTATTAGTTTTTAGTTTTTTTTGTAGTTTTTGCCTTTTTTTAGTTTTTTCAGTTTTGACGTCACCTGATCCAGTTTTTTCAGGTGACGTCACCTGATCCACAGATCCACACACAGACAACTTATTTTTATATATATAGATATATATATATATATATATATATATATATATATATATATATATATATATATATATATATATATATATATATATACAAGCAATAGTTGTATATGTATTTATGTATGTATTTTTTCTCGAAAACGGCTCGATATCTTTTCGGGAAAATTGGTATCTTGGGATATTCTCGGATAAACAAATGAATTAGATAGGTCAGAAGTCTGAGGAAACTTGTCAAGAGCCTTAATTTTGAGAAAAAAAACATTTATGTGAGGGACGTCATTTTCGTATGAATCAGTATTGCAATGACGTTGTCACGCTTGCCACAAAAATGTCGAAAAAGTCAAGATTTGATCTATGGAGCAGTTTATATTAAACTGTTGAGCAAAAATTGTTGTGGGCAAAAAACTGGACATTGCAAAAATATTTATATATATTTTGATAAGGAATTACAACAATTCCAAAACCTTAAAAAAAACAAAAGTTTAAAGAAATCGTTGTTTAATAAATTTTTGAAATTTTAATTAATAATATCGATACTTTAATAATCAAATTTCTTTGAAAATACTATAGTATGAAAAGACAGCATATTGTCTGCAGAGAGAAGATAAGCGACAATGAGAATCCCTATATAGAAGCCTGCCAAGTGCTGGGGACTAGCGGCTTGTGATTGCAAAAACATTTGTATTTATTTTAACAAAGGATTACGACAATTCAAAAACCTTGAATTGTTCTTTAAAGCTTAGTAGATATCGTTGCTAGAAATTGGGTTAGCTGTAAAAATCAAGTATCTTTGAAACGAGACAGTATGAAAAGCCAGCAAATTGTCTGCGGTTAGAGGTCAAGCGACAAAGGGAATCTATTTATAGAAGCCTGCCACGTGCCGAGTGCTGGGCCCGACGTCGAAGCGTCGACGTCGGGCCGACGCTTCGACGTCGGGCTCGACGCTATATTATATATATATATATATATATATATATATATATATATATATATATATATATATATATATATATATATATATATATATATATATATATATATATATATATATATATATATGTGTGTGTGTGTGTGTGTGTGTTTAGTCGTTAGGGTAAACACACACACACACACCGTAAACACACACCGCGCGCGTAAGTCGTTACGCGCCATTGTAGTTGTGTCCCTGTGTCCCACCTGTGAATATAGATATATATATATATATATATATATATATATATATATATATATATATATATATATATATATATATATATATATATATATATATATATATATATATATATATATATATATATATATATATACTACGTAAAACTTGCAAATAAATAAATTTTTATTTGACGGAAAAGCTATTTTTATAGTATTATTTTTTATGATTGGTTATTATGAACATATACACCTAATTGAATATTGATTGACCTCAAATATCTGTTTTGACATTTTTCATACTGCCTTGACATTATGAATAATTCTATTCTAACTTTCCTAAATCACACAAATTTACAAGTTCGTCATTTGTCTTTTAATCGAATGTTGAATTATAATACCACGAAGGAATAGTTATTAAATTTAAATTTTCTTTTGTTGTTTCTAGGCAAAGACTGTGATATAAATATTGATGAATGTGAATCAAATCCGTGTCAGAATGGAGCGACATGTGTTGATGGAATTGCTACATACTCTTGCATTTGCCCTCCTGGTTTCACTGGAGAAAACTGTAATGTAAACATTGATGAATGTGAGGTAAGTTTTTGCCTTTCCATCTTATGTTATACTTTCTAATGATCTAATACAATAGTTATCTTGTTCAACATCCACATATCTAGTTTTTTTTTTTTTAACTTGTCAATGGGTGTGCCGTTGAGGGTCGTTAGCATACGTTGTTAAGTGACCGATAGAGAAAGGACCGAATGAAATGGATATTTAACTAAGAGCCATGTGCCACACTTTTATATACAACCCCCGTAAAAAAAAAAAAAAAAAAAAAAAAAAAAAAAAAAAAAAAAAAAAAAAAAAAAAAAAAAAAAAAAAAAGGAGTTCTGACGCTGAATCTCGGAAGAAAAATCTATGACACTGTTAATTTGTTGAGATTAATTCAAACCTATTGATCCGGACCCAACTGAAAGGAATATAAATAAATACTTTTGCTTAAAATTTTTGTTGATTTTCTACCTTTCTGTCTTTTTTCTTTTAAACTTAACGCCTGCTTCTACCAAAGATGGAATATGCATTGGGAGATTTTTTAATTAAAAATTGAACTCTCATTTTTTCCTATTTTTTACATATATGAAAAGCCGTTCAAAGGGGAGGGCGACTGGGGAGGCTGCCTTAGGTGCCGCGGCTGGGGGAGGGATTGCCCACTCTTATTAATTGTTCACTTGTATTTGACCTTTTTTGCATATATTTTAGTCGGGAGGGGGGTGCTGCAATTAAGTTCTCCTCGGGCACCACCAACCATAGGAACGACTCTGCCATACATGACCGCGTAAGTATTCGCTTAACCAATTCAGACAATTAGGTTTCATTGTCACTGTCCTTGCTACTTTGAATTTCAGAAATTTCAGACTAGTTCGGAGAGCGCGTCAGAGAGCGGGGAGCCTCCTGTTGGTTAGGGAAGTCTATCTGATGAGTTCTTTTAATTACACATTGTGATTCACTGTTACAACTTTCATTTTATTAATTTGTTTGTTACTAGTATTTTAATCACCATTAACTTTACCACAGTACCCTGACCGTACTTTTACTGACCATAGAGTTGCAAAGCAACTAAAATGATGATTTGAAGAGTGTCCACACCTGAGATATTGACCCTAACCAGCCGGTTTTATCTCATGGCCATTTTCGTGTATCATTTTTTTCTATTTGATTAGAGCATATCGTTCCTGTTACGTCGTTGTGAAGTTACGTTTTACGGATCCTATCTAATATTTCAATCTCTTGAAATAATTCCCAAAAACAGTTTGCTGAGCAGCATTCTAAGGTAGAAACAGTAGGAGGGGTGTCAATTGGCGGAAGGAAAGTGCTTTGGTTCCTTAGATCCCCTCTATTAGATATGGAAGAATAATTTGGGTATTTTCCATGAAAAACACTTTTTTTAGTGTTTTCAATGGAAAAACTAAAGAAAACAGCAAATTCACGTTTGAAATATATTGCCCCTTCTAAATTTTGTAAACTTGACGCCGTTGATCAGTAGGCAATGTATATTCAGTCATACTCTGATACTTCTAATCTGCAATGCCCCAGTAATCATCCCATTGAGAACAGTTTAGCAACCGATTTTTCGCTATTACCTTAGGAGTGCTACTTTTACGTTACGCTCGTTATATAGATAATCGTTAACTCGAATCTCCACAACGACAGACCTTTCTCAACAAATTTCCGAAATTGTCATGAAGTTCAAGGCCAAAATGTTTTGACTGAGGTCATTAGAAGTCTCAACTAAATCAGGGATTCTATTTCCTATGGAGCAGAAATGCAACTTCCCCAAGACCCCATTTCCTTCCTCCTCCCTTTTGAATTTTTTTTTTAATCTTGTCAAAACCTTCATAATTCAAGCATCCACAGAAATGTCTCGGTTTTCTTTAGTACATCTTTGCCTTTGTGGTACTGCATAGCAATTACCACCAACTTCCCTCCCCCCTAGGATTTTGACGAAATTGCGCCACTGAACATAATAGATCTATATAACATATATAACATAACATATAATGTGCAAGATATATATCTAATTAACATAAAACTTACAGCATAACATATACAATATAATACAACGTATGCAGTATATTAAAACATAACATATGTAACGTAACATATATAACATAACAGTCTACAAATTCCGTCCTTATTTCATTCAAATTAGTCTGTTTCATTTGGACTATGCTACCATAAAAGCTAATAAGTCTACCATAATAATGTCTAATAATGTCTACCATATAGATTTCGTTCCTTACGATCATCTTAACGAGACAATTCTCTAATTAGTTTTAGTTAGTTTTAATAAATTAATTAGTTTTAATAAATTATCTTTTTTTTAGTCGAACCCTTGTTTGAATGGTGCAGTTTGTGAAGACGGTATCAATTCATATTTCTGTAACTGCACAGACACTGGATTTAAAGGAACTCATTGTGAGACAAATGTGGACGACTGCGACCCAAGTCCTTGCTTCCACAATGCAACCTGTGTTGACCTAATAAAGGATTACATTTGTGAATGCTTCCCCGGGTATACTGGTATGTTTTTTCAACTGTAAAAAAATAAGTAAACATCTTTAACGCTACGCCGTACAACCTTACACAATAGCTTAATTTATAACTTTAGAGGTTATTTAATTTTATGGAACAAATTTTGTCTATAATGAGGGCTGTGCCGAGTACGGTCAAGATCTAGATCTCTACGTTATGTAAGTCTATAATACGTTGGAAAATCAATACAGAAGCAATAAAATAAAATGTCTGGCTATGCAATAGATTTTGAAAATAAATTAATATTATTTCATAAAAAACCTTTCAAGCTTGATTAAATATGAACCTCCATACCACGTTTTAATTTTGAGTATTTTGTGTATGATAAATTTGATGATTTTAGATAATAATGGTGATTTTACGAAATTTTACATTGGTTTAGTGCGAAAAAACTTGATCGAGTGTATAAGGTTGTCCTTAACGTGACGTAATTTAACCACTTAGCATAAAAGTATAGTATGTATGTAGTATGAAAATAATGTGTTGTATTCAAATAATGTATTCTTATTCTGGAGTTGTGTTACTAAAATCCTAAGTTTTAATCTGGGATAAAATAATTTTTATATTCTGAAAGCAATATTCTTTCTGAAAACAATATTCTTTTCCCGCCGTGACGGGAGCCAAATTCAACTTAACATTTAAAAAAAATGTTTCAAAGTTCATGGTCAAACTGGAAATAAAACAAAGTATATAACACAAGGCAAATTAAAGTGATAAAAAATAACCAGATTCAAAATAGAGGAGTTTAGGCTAATGCTTCTATCAACTGGTTTTAGTCATGACTTGATCCAGTCGAGGGGATAGAGGTTTTACCTTAGAGAAAACGGGACATTGCTGTCCTGTACTACCACGCTAAAAAGTGTATTTTTACTCCATTGGTTACTTTTTGTGACGTATTTTCATGGACCTGTCATTATTTCTTACTTCTGGAGAAACAAAATAGGCCCTTTTTTTATAACCTGATTGGTTTAAAATGCTATATTAAGCTGTGAACTTTCAGAGCATAGATTTATTTTTCACAATGAATGTATGTCATTGAAAACCTGATTGGTTCTTTTATATTAGATTTTCAGCCAATAAAAAGAGGGATACGATTTGAGTCACAATATTTTTTACAAGCAAACTCTCTGTTTCGCTGTAAAAAGAGTTTCAGAGATCATCTGAAAGAATCTTTTGACTTTTCTTACACCAAAGAAATATTATTCCTTGCATGTTTTAAGTCTTGGGGGACAAAATGAGAAGTTAGGAGTATGCTCTGTATACTTATGAATCGATATTGGAGTAAAGGAATTGAATAAGAGTTAGGAAAAAGTTGACTTTGACGGGGAAAGAACTGCTTTTTACATATTAATGGCAGTATATAATCTGGGGGGGGGGAAGGTATACCTAGATATGCCAGGGTATATAAAATAAAAGGAATTTTATACAGAAAACTCGGGGGGGGGATTACTGTAAATACAAGTTAACAAAAAACATTATGTGATGAAAGAGGGAACATCAGAGAGATACCACCAGCCTATATGGGCTAGTTCTTCCGAAGTTTGATTATAGTAACGACATTACAATATGGTAATTACATGTAATTATACTGTAATTATAAAATACGGGAATTATAAAATGTTACTTACAATGCGGTAATTATAATATGGTAGTTATACGGTTGGCACCTTGTGTAATTTGCTACCTCTTTCAACTCTAGTTCGTTTATGGAATTTATTTCCGATATTAATTATTTTGAATTATTTACTATTGCAGGAAAACTTAAAAGTCAAATTTATTTTTGGTTAATGGCAGTGATATCAATATCAACCCACGGGAATTTAGGGCGGGAGAGTCTTGTAAAAATAATTTTCAAAATAAAAGGGGAAGAGAAATTTTATTTTATTTTCCAAGTATTTCAATGAAAATTCTAAAAGAGACTTTTTCAATGAAAATACCTACGATCTTTTAATCTAGGGGAAAGGGCGCAAAACTCTTCCCTCTCCCGTCCTTCCCCTTACAGTTAAAACCCCTAATTAGTTTTATTTTAGTATGTTAATCATACGTATTTGGTAATTTATGGTATAAAATGATCGACTTTGTTTTGTCCTCTGTATGATTTACTACCTCTTACCTCTTAGGTAAGAGGTAAGGCCTCCATTGCCTACCTCTTTGGATTGCTTTGGGTATAGCTGACTGATCGTCTTTCAAACAGTAAGCAGTACCAAAAGTGTGGTTCAATCCCGCTTTCAAGGGCTAAAATGAGAGAAAGGTCGAGATGGTAGGGCAAGTTCGGCGGATTAAGAATGTCCTTTTCGGCCAACCATCTAGGGCTAAACGGAAAGTAGGTCGTTCGCGGTTGGGGTGGAAGGAGGTCGTGAAGAAAGATTTAAGGGAAATGGCTTATTTCTTCAGACAAGAGAGCGACGGGCAATGTATACGAGCAAATATTTTAGGTGACACAAAAAATTTTTATAGGAAAAACTGTTACGGGTTATATTAATGGTTTTAAAATATGGTAGTTACATGTATTAATTTGGTAATCATATGATATACTAGCGATATTATATCGCATGATATCATGTATTTTAAAATGGAAAAATATGACAAGCTTTGAGGAGACAAATTATACAGACCAAAACACCCTGTATGATGCATTACCCCTTATTTCTGTAATTAATTTTTGAATTTATTTATGGTGATATTTATTTTGTATTATTTGTATTTACAGGAAAGAACTGCGAGGTCGATATTATGGAATGCAACTCCTTTCCATGTCAAAATGGTGCCACTTGCTACGAGCGTTCCAATGCTACACTTTACGACCTTGGAATATTTCCTGGAGAATTTTCCTATAATACCTCTGGCGGGTTTTTTTGTGATTGTTTACCTGGGTACGAGGGAGACACTTGTGAAATTGATATCAATGAATGTGAATTGACCCCTGAAGCCCCCTGCAAATTTGGCACATGTGTTGATGGAATCAATTCTTATCGATGTGACTGCTTTCCAGGTAGCCTACTGATAATTCTATAACCTAACTTCTACCAGAAGTTGAATTCCGCTTGTGCAACTGAAATTCGATTCGCTCTTTTCTTATAAGCGAATATAGGGTTCTTTTCCCCTTCAAATCTGAGTTGAAAAATACGTCTTCCTGACTGGTGGAATCATACATAGACAAATAAAAGGATACTTTTATGCAAAAATTTAGTTTGGGTGTTCTTGTTTCATATATATTCAAAGAAGTCGTCTTTTTTAACATTCTAGGTGAATTTGTCTGTTCGTAAGTTGATGAAAATAAAGAAATATAATGTATCTATTAATAACATTTGTCGGCAAAGCGATTGTTTACCTTATACCTGTTTTTTTTCTGTGTTTTGTATTCTGAGAATCTGCATAAATGGCTGCTATAAACCTAATGTATAATATATTTTGAATTAACAGCTGTAAATGATGCTTAAACAGTTGCTGACGAAACTTGCCTAAAAAATTTTTGGCTGCTATAAACTCAATTTATAAGAGATTTTAAAATTAACATTTTTTGATGATGCTTAAACAGTTGCCGACAAAAATTCCTTAAAAATTTTTTGGCTTAAAAAATTTATTTTGATGGGTCATGAGCAGGACGGGGACACTTCGGCTGACTTTTCTTTAGAGGCCTAATTTTGAAAAAAAAAATCACGTAAATGACGTCGCATTCAAATGCATTTAAAGAGCAAAAAAAGATAAACGATGGTATTGCAATTTTAGATGATGCTTAGACAGTTGCTGACAAAATTGCCTATAAAATTTTTTAGCTGCTACAAACTCAATGCATAAAATACTTTTGAATCAACAGTTTTAAATGATACTCAAACAACTGCTGACAAAATTGCCTAAAAAATTTTTTAGCTGCTACAAACTCAATGCATAAAATACTTTTGAATCAACAGTTTTAAATGATACTCAAACAACTGCTGACAAAATTGCCTAAAAAAATTTTTAGCTGCTACAAACTCAATGCATAAAATACTTTTGAATCAACAGTTTTAAATGATACTCAAACAACTGCTGACAAAATTGCGTAAAAAATTTTTTAGCTGCTACAAACTCAATGCATAAAATACTTTTGAATCAACAGTTTTAAATGATACTCAAACAACTGCTGACAAAATTGCCTAAAAAAATTTTTAGCTGCTACAAACTCAATGCATAAAATACTTTTGAATCAACAGTTTTAAATGATACTCAAACAACTGCTGACAAAATTGCCTAAAAAATTTTTTAGCTGCTACAAACTCAATGCATAAAATACTTTTGAATCAACAGTTTTAAATGATACTCAAACAACTGCTGACAAAATTGCCTAAAAAATTTTTTAGCTGCTACAAACTCAATGCATAAAATACTTTTGAATCAACAGTTTTAAATGATACTCAAACAACTGCTGACAAAATTGCCTAAAAAATTTTTTGGTTTAATTTTGAAAAAAGAAATCACGTAAATGATGTCGCATTCAAATGCATTTAAAGAGCAAAAAATGATAAATGATGGTATAGCAAGTTTAAATGATGTTTAAACAGTTGCTGACAAAAATGGCCTAAAATTTTTTTTGGCTGCTATAAACTCAATGCATAAAAGATGTTTGAATTAACAGTTTTAAATGATGCTCAAACAGTTGCTGACAACGAGGGGGGCATCGGGATTTTAGAAATGCCTAGGTGGGGCAATTATTTTTCTATTTTTTTTTCTTTTTCTCTTTTCTCTTTCCTCTACTAATTAAGAAGTTATTTCTCTTTTTTTCTATTTTCTCGTTTTCTCTTTTCTGCAATACTAATAAAATATTTATAAAATCACTACTATTTACTGCTAATTCAGAAATTATTTTCTGTTTTTTCGTTTTCTCTTTTTCTCTTTCCTCCAATACCAACAAAATACTAATAAAAATTACTACTAATTAAGAAGTTATTTCTCTTTTTTTTTATTTTCTCGTTTTCTCTTTCCTGCAATACTAATAAATTACTTATAAAATCACTACTATTTACTGCTAATTCAGAAATTATTTTGTTTTTTCGTTTTCTCTTTTTCTATTTCCTCCAATACCAACAAAATACTAATAAAAATTATTACTAATTAAGAAGTTATTTTTCTTTTTTTCTGTTTTCTCTTTTCTCTTTCCTGCAATACTAATAAATTACTTATAAAATCACTACTATTTACTGCTAATTCAGAATTTTTTTTTCTCTTTTTCTCTTTCCTCCAATATTAATAAAATACTAATAAAAATTACTACTTATTAAGAAGCTATTTTTCTTTTTTTCTCTGTTTTCTTGTTTTCTCTTTTCTACAATACTAATAAAATACTAATAAAAATTACTGCTAATTAAGAAGTTCCTTTTCTCTTTTTTGTTTTTTCTTTTCTCTTTTTCTCTTCCCTGTAATAATAACAAAATTGCTACTAATTACAACTAATTAAGAAATTATTTTTCTCTTTTCTTTTCAAACAGTTCGTTGTCACGATTATAAATAAGCAGCAACTCGGCCTCATAGCAACCGAAGCTTAAATAAATTTTAAGTAAAATTCAGTGCATAAAGTGATAGTGATGAAAATTACAACATCAGATTCAGCTAATCAGGGAACTCTACTTTAGAGGTTTCAAGTTCCCATTTGGAAAAATGGTGAATTTTTTGTCAGAAGAAAGATCACGGATTCCTGTATATTTTTTTTTATTCAGTCACCTTAGAGTCGTTCTATTGCTCATATTTTTTTCTTTAGTTCTTTCTATTGCGACTTGTTTGACAACCATTAAAGCATTTCTAGAGAAGAAACGTATATATGCCAAGTAAAACAGACAAAATAAAAAGATTAAAATATCATGAATGTTCGCAATATCATGAATGTTCATGAAATATCGCTATGCGTCTTCGGTAAGGATGAATTCAGTGTATCAAAGGCCTGTGAAAAAGACATAATAAAAATACAATATTTAAATAGATAACATACATAAATAATTAAAAATAGAATACATTTATTATATAAAATATAAATAAAATAAAAATAAATTAAAATAATTAAAATAAAATATGAAATTTTACTTTTTATCTTGATTTTGTTCCAGCTCTGTTGTTTCTTACCAATCCTGTTAGTTTTGTTTCTTACCATTGTTTGTCGTTCCTCACACGTGCTGAGGACGCTTTGTTTGATATTGGCGAAATATTCGCATTATTTTCTTCTCTTATTCAGCGACTTTATGATCGTTTTATCCCTCAAATTTTCCTCTATTTCTTTTATTGTGATCAGTTTGGCAACTATTGAGCTTAGTGAACTGGCTAATTTATTAAACTAGTAATTACTAATAATTCAAAGCACTAATCTATTCTACTTTTGCTCTCTCAGGTTATGAAGGCGAGAAATGCGAAAACGAAATTGACGAATGTAGCCGCTACCAACCATGTGAACGTGGAACCTGCGTGGATCTAATTGATGACTATAAATGCGAATGTCCTGAGAATTATGGTGGCAAAAACTGTTCCGTTGAACTTCTAGGTTGTATTGGAATCAAGTGCCGCAACGGTGGCGTTTGTATGCCACTTTTGATCAATGAGAAATCTCACGATTTCAAATGCGATTGCCCACATGGATTTCATGGAGTGTTTTGTGGGAATATAACAACAATGAGCTTTGACGGGACTTCATATCTATCTATCGCAAGGAGCAGAGAAGAAGGTATAACATCCCTTTTAGTTGATTAGCCCACTAATTATCCAAAGAGTATGCCGGACGATAAGGCACAAAAAAAAAAGGTAGCAAATCTTTTTAGAGGACCAGTTAAAAACATTTTGCCATCTTCCGTAACAAAAGAATAAAAGTATTCTTCATCCCCCTTCTATCCTCTAACAGAAACCCCTGAGTGTTTTGGCTTAATCTCCAAGCCGTGAAAAAAATGGGATATACGTACTAGATGGGAGCTATATGGGAGCTTCCCCAAATGGGAGCTATCTGATCTACTGCACATGATATCTATAATGAGAAATATATGCTTACCTTCAGGTTTCAGGCATAAAAAGATTACCTGTCTCTGGTTATAAAAGTTCTCTGAAGAGACCGTGGCTTCAGCTGTCTAAGGCCTTTATTGATTGATTAAGTGTTACAAATACTTACTTAAAATACAAAGTAAAATATCCATTTTGAAGATTATCACGCTCTCCTCTGGTAAAGATTATCTGGCTCTCTTTAGTTAAATATTGAGGACAATACAAAGGTTTTGAGTTTCTTAAGAACGCAATGAAAATTGTGTTTAAGCTCACCTTAGCTATGGAAGTTCAAACTTTGCTACGTGATTGTCAAGCAATAATTCAAACATTTATGTCAAACAGATCTAAAGATGACCTGGCACAGGTCCTGTCGAAATTCCTGCCTAACAGAACAGTTCGTGGTAGCGAACTGTAAGCAAGAAGACAGTAGTACTAATAGTAATTAAAACTGAGAAAATTTTATAAAAAAAAAGGCTTTGATAAAAAAATATACATAGATCGAAAGAATCGGATTTTTATGTTGTTCAAAATATATAAAATTAAAGTTAAACGGGTAAGTTTAACTTACCCGTAAAAATTTATATAAAGTTATATATATATATATATATATATATATATATATATATATATATATAGTTATTTACATATATATACATATATAGAGTGATATATATGTAAAATATATAAAGTTAAACGGGTAAGTTTAACTTGCCCGTCAAAAATTATGAGCCTGAGAAAAGTTTTTCTTTTTCAAAAAAGGGACAAAAAAACCTCTAATTTTCAATTAATGGAAAATACATCAAATTCAGCGTATCGGAGAACCTTATTACAGTAGTTTCAAGCCCTGCCTACAAAAATGTGAACGAATGACCAAAGATCCGTTTTTATTTGTTTGTTTACTTCTACCCCTATTGTTTCAAAAACGATTGCTTAACCACGAGTCAGCCCACAAATGCTTTCCGCACATCAGTATAAAGCCGTAGCACAAAGAGTCAGAGTTGATGAAGATTCGGTCCCCTTATATTTCTGATCATTTCTGATCATTTTATGATCATTTCTGATCATTCTGATGGGCTAATTTCTGATCATTTTAAGCTTTATTGTTGCTCTTTACTTTCATGATCTGTCCTCACAGAAGAGGTAGCGCGCCAAACTCCAAAGCGAAGTCACTTTATATACATGGAAGTGCTCTTATGGCATTTATTTGTATTATATATATATATATATATATATATATATATATATATATATATATATATATATATATATATATATATATATATATATATATATATCACAATTAGCAACATATCTTATCTTATTAAACGACCACTAATGGTATTTATGAATATTTATTTATTTATCTGTAATTATTTTATCCGAAACAGCACTACATTTTTTTTGAAAATTGGCATCCTACCATTTTGGGAAACGTTTCGTCAAGACATTAGGGAAACTTGTTTAGAGCATTAATTTTGGAAAAAAACAGTCTTTATATGAATAACGCCACAAATGCTTGGAATAGTTTTAACAAATTTTGGCTGGAGATGAGTGTCTGTGCTAAGTATTTAAAAACAACATACCAATTTAATTTGTTTGTCGATTGTATAGAATAATTTGTCGGTATGACTACACAGAAAAATTTGCGAATAAAATGAAATTAGAGGTAGAGTTGTTTTGCCAAAGAGGTTAAAAAACTGCCTTTCTTTTCAACAACTGAATCTAGGTCCCCTGGTACTATTTTTGACATCTTAAGGTATAGGCCCCAGTTTGTACCACACGGTGTCGATCCCAACAAACATTAGCTGATAGATAAAAAATACCCTAATATAAAATAGAAATGTAAAATAACTTAAATACTTTAATATAAAATACATATATATATATATATATATATATATATATATATATATATATATATATATATATATATATATATATATATATATATATATATATATATATATATATATATATATATATACTATAGATGGCTAAGGAAAACATGTAAAAATCATTGGAGTAGTCGTAGAACAGATTCTCCCTAGATATGTTTCCGGTTAGCCTGGTATTCTTACAGATTCAAACCCAGGGAGGAAAATATAAGTGAAACATACACTTAGGGAAAATATTGACCTAATTTTGAAGGAAAAGATAATCCTTATACCCGTATACTTTGGCTTTAGTCCATTTTCATACGCTTTTCGAAAGTTACCCAATAGAAGTGTTCTTTCTCGTAAATAGTTCTGGTCTGAATGATGATATCAATATAAGAATAAAGCCCATTTTAAGCATTCGTTAAACTTGTGCTTTCTCGTGTAAACTTGTGTTTTCTGAAATTTCAGGCTACGACCTAGAATTCAGATTCCGTACAACACTGCCAAACGGACTACTTGCCGTCGGCCAAGGACAGACTTATTACAAACTACAACTTTCAAATGGGCAGTTAAACTTGCAGACAAGCCTCCTGAACAAATGGGACGGTATATTCATTGGCCACTCATTAAACGATGCTAAGTGGCATAATGTTCAGCTTTCTATAAACTCTACTCACCTTATTCTTAGGGTAAGATGCTCCCTTTTTTCAAAACCGTAAATTTAAGACCAAATCTCTAGATGTCAAAGTAAGAGTTTTACAGGAAATTGCCACGACAGTGGTGTTGTACAAAGGTACATGGCAAAGGAGAGTACGTAAAATAAGCACAATACAGAAAAACTATATAACCCAGTTATTTAAATGTATCCCTATTTAAAATTGTTAACCCTATTCCAGTTAACAGATGTACAGGAAAGTAACAGAAGACGGCTATCTAAATATACTGATATTTAAATTTAATTCATTTAATAACAATAACAACTAAGTTTATCGAACGATAAACTTAGATAAGTTTATCTAACGTCTATCTAATGCAGGAACTTAAGTCAGTCCAAAAACGGGCAATCAGGATGATCCTGCTTAATAGAGACATTTGCTACCATGATGCCATAGCAACCCTTGAACTCCAAAGTTTGGAACTCCGTTTAGGTCACCTTATCCTGAGGCTTGGCAAAATGGTGCTATTTAACCCCTCTCAATGTGACATTTTGCCCCCAGAAGCCCCGACAGTCAGTCTTACGAGACAGAATCTACAACTTGTGGCTGTGCGTGCTCGGACAAACCAATACCAGAACTCTATCGTCCCCTTTTTTACGTCATTATATAATAGTGCATAAATATATTTTGTACTTCAACATCAAATTAGCCATTTGAGCTATGATTATTGTTTAAATAAACCTTTATCTCTCTCTTTGAGTTTGAAAACTAAGTTTTAGATAGTCAACTAATAATACCTGAGCTAGAAAATTCAACACTTGTTCCATCTCACTACTACTATTAAAAACTCACTGCAGCAACAAGTCGCCCGAGGCCAATACAGCTGCACACCTTTACCGCTATCTACTCATAGCCTCTCTCTTTTCCCCCTTCAATTAAATTCAAGTGTCTTTTAAATCCTTTCTTATGACCTTTCCCATTGCATTCGGGAGAGCCTTTACATTTCGTTTTGCCCCAGAGGTACGCTGCAAAATTTCAACCAATGACAATCTGTCACCCTTCCTCCGTAAGAAGTGTCATAGCCATCTTAGAGTTTCTTAGAAAGTGCGATTAAACAATGTTTTTCGTACAGCTTATTGTTTGATATAGGGTCTGTCAAACGAGGTCATAAAACTAGTAAATCCTCCTCCGTCTTTCCTTATCATCCTTCCCAACACACGAGAATAACCTGCTTTTCGTTTGACCCTATGTGGATGACCAAGTGGCTCAAATGGCCCAGAAGGCTCAATCGTTGGCAAATTGTCATTCTTTATCTGTAAAACTTGGCCTAACCATCTTAACAATTTTTCCATTATAGCCCTAGAAAGTGGGATGGAACCACATTTTTTGCACAACTTGTTCTTTGATTTCACTATTTCTAATATGAGGTCAACTATTAGCTATTATTTAATTAGTAACTATTTTTAATTATTAACTATTTTAATTTTATTAATTAGTAACTATTTTTATTATAAGGTCAGTCAACTATTTTTAGACAATTCCAGTGGAAAACATTTAAAAATCTTAAGCAGACTTGCGAAGTGCCAATTATTTAGAGCCTCAACTTTAATTGTTTTTGTTTAATTATTTTAAATTGTTTGTTTCAGTTAAAGGTCGAAGTTTATTGAATTAGCCAGACATTTTTGAAAGAAGGTGGATTCTTCCGGTTTAGTGTTCTGTTTTTACTGATGAAAATATGGTTTGGCTAGTTAGGCTAGCTTATAGTTAGGCTAGTTCTAAAAATACTCACAAATATCGCCAATACGACCATTTTACAGCATTTGGTGTTCCATTTTCGAGTAAAGTAAAGTAGAAGTAAAAAGGATAAAAGAAAACTAAAAAGCAATTTTTTTAGCATCAATTTTAAAAATTAACCCTATGATTTTGCTGGGTAACTCTAGGTGGTGTAAGTAGTGTTTTCTTTAAAAGATAGTCCAGGTTTCCTCTCTTATCAGTTTTGCTTATTCTTTGGGTCTAGGCTCAAGAGTTCTAAAGGATTTTGACTCCCTAGCTGCTATCATGGAACAAGGACATTGAATCTATAGGAATAGCTTATACAATAAAAAGTAAATGAATGATCTTTTTTTACAAGGGTTCTTAGGTCAAAGGCTCTACTTTAGATAATGGCAACACAGTAGCAACCATTGCATAGCAGCAAGATAAGTTGCAACTTCTTTAAATAATAGTATATTTAAATAGCCGATTTCTGTGGCTTTTCTGAGCATGTACCAACCGGAATAGTGTCAACTACTTTAAATTGGGACATTGGTGCGCTGGATTAGGGCGAGGGTTTGAATCCTAGTGTACCCAATTATTTAGTTTGAGACGGGGGTCAGTGGAGTGACTCTGTAAGCTCAGCCAGAGTCAACCCAGCATTGGTTACCTGTAGAAATCTGGGGAAAGTAGACAGGAAGGGTGTGCGAAAGCAAAGGATGGGTGCCCCCCCCCCATTGTACTTCCTCTCTCTTCAGACAGGAAATGGAGATCAGCTCAACGAAAAAAATGAACGGAGATTTTTTTCCGTTATAATGAGCCCTCTCGCGACATTCTAGGACCACTGGATCGATACAATTACCCCTGGGAAAAAAAACAAACAAACAAATAAACACGCACCCGTGATCGGTCTTCTGGCAAAAAAATACTAAGTTCCAAATTTGTGCAGATAGGAGCTTGAAACTTCTACAGTAGGGTTCTCTGATACGCTGAATGCGATGGTATGATATTCGTTAAGATCCTATGACTTTTAGGGGGTGTTTCTCCCTATTTTCCAAAACTAGGCAAACTTTCTGAGGCTCTTAACAAAATTTGATGAAACTTATATATTTAAAATCAGCATAAAAATCCGATGCTTTTGATGTATCTATATGTATCAAAATTCCGTTTTTTAGAATTTCGTTTACTATTTAGCCGGGTCGCTCCTTACTACAGTTCGTCACCACAAACTGTTTGATTCTACCGTAGCATCTTTCTGTGTATTAAATTTGTGGACAAGGCAAAGGGAAATATAGGTGGAGGTAGCTCGTCAGAGGGAGGGTTGTGGATGTACTTGAATTAAAAGGCCATTGATGTCACATCGAATCTCTCCTTTAGAGGTTGTAGAGGTATCCGTTTGGTGCTGCTGTCCGTCCTTTAAACCCTATTTTGGGTCCTCTGAAGTGGTACTGGTAGATTTTTTACTTCTTTTATTATAATAAATATTTTTCATTGACTATTTTCCAATGCCAAACACGCGACAAAAGAAAAACGCTACTTAATCATATGTATTTTTTTATTAAAAAAAATGGATATTTTGAGAGTGTATTTCGATCATTCATCTACTTACAATAGGTTCCCCATTGTTTGGTACCGTTCATGTTTCCTCAAATTGATTTTTTTTTTTTGCATTAAAAAGTGATATATTTGATTTTTCAGGTTAACGACCATGACTCAGTTAATGAAGTGAACCAAGTAGAAATTGTGAATAGCGCACCAGAAACCAGCTTCACCACAACAGTATTAGGTGGTACTACCATGCACTTGGGAACCATCACCAACGGAGCCCCGAATTTTAGCGGGTGTATGGAAGATGTAGTAATTAACAAATTCCAAGTCATACCCAGAGATAATGGCCAGGAGATATTGTCATCAGTGAATTTGACAGTTGGATGCCCAAGAACAGACCAGTGCGTCCCCAACCCCTGCTTGAATGGAGGTCAGTGCTTTGACCTTTGGTCGAAGTACGAATGTAAATGCACAAGACCATACCTTGGAAACAATTGCCAATATAGTAAGTGTATCTCAGGGTTCACATAGTTGTTCATACATAATCAATACCCGCTTGTTGCAGCAACTTAATTGTCGACTTAAAGAATTTCGTTTGTTTTGTTAAACTTTTTATTGGGTTTCCACTTAACTCAATCCCAGTTAAGTGAACCCCGTTTAGCTCAACCCTCGCTCAACTTAAACTTCATTCAACTTAACCCAGTTTAAATTAACCTCTTTTTGGCTCAATCCTCGTTTACTTAACCCCTATTCACCCCACCAACCCCATTCAACTCAATCCCCTTTAAATCGGCCCCCATGCAACTCAACCCTCACTCGTATCAACCCCCTTGCAATTCAACGTTCGTTTAACTAAAGCCAATTTAACTTCACCCCCTTTTAATTAAACCGCCGTTCAAATGAACCTTAATCCAATCCAGCCTCTGCAACAGGCTAGGTTAAGCTGAATGGAGTTGAGTTGCACGGGTGTTGACTTAAAAGGGGTGTATGAGTTTTATGGAGTTGGATTTGAAGGGGTTTAGTTCCATGGCGATCGAGTTTAACGCTGATTGAGCTGAGCAGCGACTAAGATAAATAGGTTGAGTTGTACGAATAGAGTTAAATGACGGTTGAGTTTAACATACTTTAAGTTGAGGAACTTATATCACTTCAAATGAATGAACTTACAAGTAAGCAATTTTTGCCGTGGACTTTCACAGAAAAAACAATCTTAACTTAATGCAACCACATTCAAGTTTACTCACTAATATAAATCGCAAATTAGACCTTTCATATACCTGCAAAAAATTATAAATCGACATTGTGTATATATCAGACTGTAATTATAATTCCACCACTTAAGTGACTTTCATACTAAATAGGTAATTTTTTATTTTAACTGATTAAGTTACGTTACGTCAAGTATAACCTTTGACACTTAAATTAAGTTCTTTTACGCTAGGCTAACGTAAAAGTCAGTTAGATCATCATAATCATCGTCTAAAATCATCACAATCATCGTAAGAAAACTACTCAAAAATAATAAATGCGGAGTGAATATGGATATCCAGGCTCTGATCAAATGTGAAAGGCTTTCTAGGAAAAGTTTATTGATTTATTTTTAAAATTTATTTGTTGTTATCTAGAAACTCCATTTTGTTAATGATTTATTTTCCGCAATTTTTCGTAATTTTATGTTTTCTGTAATTTATGTTTTTCGTAATTTTCCGTAAAGTAACATACACTTAAGTAACATAATTTCCAAATAGAGCTTAGGTCTGATTAACACTCTCTGTTACGGACAGAATATCCTCCATAAGAAAACATAACGTAACATAAACTTGAATAATGTTGAATTCTAAGTACAGCTCGAGTTTAACTAGCACTGCCTCCGTTGCAGAAATAATTTGCTTCGTCATAACGTAGCACAAATTTTAAGCGTGTGAAAGGTTTTAAGGCGTAGTGTGAAGAAGTATTAGCATAGAAAATTACGTACGTAGTTTTGCTGTGTATACAGGATTTAGGGTACATTATGGCACTAGTTACTACTGGGGCCCTGTCGAATATCACACAAGCATTGTTCATAGTGTTCTTGGTTTGAAATTTCAACTCAATGAACAAGGATAAGGACCAACATTTGTGTTACAAAATCGTTAAGAAATGGAAGAGCAAGTATGTGTGGGGCTTAATGGAGATTTTGGTGGTTTATTCACATTGCATTTTTTGTCTTCTTAAGATGAATTGAAAATAGTAGCCATTCAAAAAATTATGTGTCAAAAGTTTATAATTTTGTGCCAATTATTTTGTTTATTTTGTTCAAAATATTCAAATTATTTTGTGCCAAAGTTTATAACCCCCCTAAAACTCGCTGCCCTCAATCGAGTTATGTAATTCATTTCTTGTTGTTACCCTGTTTTCAGCATTCTTTCTACCATTTGAGAGGGGAGCCTCCCCTCCCCACCCTGCATCTGGGCAATTGTATCTCTTTCCTGGTGAAATATTTGCCTAAAAATTAATTTTATGTGGTAGAAATGTACCGTACTATAGATGTTTCTTTTTATATAGGCATTCATTTTTTTTTTTTTTTAGAAACTCGTTTGGGAAACTTCAAAAATTTTGTAGAAAAAGTTTTAGAAAACGTTTCAAATCAGACACATCACCTGAAATTGGTATATCAAGTGAATAAAACCTAAGTAGAAGCCAAACCCTGTGGCGTGGTATAAAAATGCCTGATTTATTTTTATAAAAATTGCCTTTTAAAGACCAAGGGTCATGTACACCCTCCAATAATGTTCTGATTGGACAATACAAGAATATTTTTCACTTGAAAACAAAAAATAAAACGGTAATTGGTTTTTTAATTAATAATGCCTAATTAATTAAATGGGAGCTATGAATTCTTTTAGGAAATATGTAAGTACCAGCTTCCCTTTTAGCTTATACTACATAGATTTCTTTGTATCTAATTTTTTTGAAGAAATTTTTAGAAAACACAAACTTTTTAAAAGTATTGCTGTGGCCTTAAGAGAAAATTATTTGCATGTTATATATATATATATATATATATATATATATATATATATATATATATATATATATATATATATATATGTATATATATATATATATATATATATATATATATATATATATATATATATATATATATATATATATATATATATATCTATTTTATTTATAATAGGAAAGGCAGTGTTGTCTTAGAAATTAATTAGAAATTTTCATAGCGACATCACCTGGTCATTTTTGCTTGACAATACTTAGTGTCTTTTTTGGGAATTTTGCTTGGCCCATCAGCAGATTTGGACTTTTTCTTAGTTTATTTATTAAGGAACTAAATTTTGAAACAGACATTTTTTCAGATTATATTTTTTTAGATTCAAAATAAATAGGTAATAGAGTTTTTAATTAATTGTTCGTAATTAATAATAGCAGAGGCATGATTTGCTTTGGAGCAGGGGGAAACCGCCCACCAGGCTCCAGTCCACCCAGCTCAAATTTAGTTTCTTGAAAAATATTGTCAAAACTAAGACAAGCATGCATAATTCAAGAATCCTGAGAAATGGCTCAGTTTTCTTTAGTATATCTTTGCCTTTATTGTACTATATGGCTCATTTCTCTTGTCATTTCCTCTTGATTTGGAAAAATTGGCTCCAACTCTCCCATCAGGATTTTTACGAATTACGCCACTTAATAATAGGTAGTCACTAATTCTTTTGGTAAATATGTAAAAACCGACCTGTCTTTTAGCTTATATTGCGCACTTTTCTTCACAGTGTTTTTTATTCAGAAAATGCACTTTTTACAAATTTGGCTCTGGCCTTGAGAGAAAATCATTTATTGGTATATAACTCTAAAATTTCATTTTATTTATAAATATAAAGACAGTGTTGTCGACGAAATTATTCAAGAATTTTCATAGCGACGTCGCTTGGTCTTTTTTGCTTGACAATGTTTAGTGTCTCTTAAGAATTTAGCTTAATCGATCTACAGATTTTGTACTTAATTCTCTTTATTTATTTTAAAATTGAAGTGGAAAAATATGTATATATTTTCAGATTATAACGCCACAATCTTTGGGCATGAAAAGTTACCGACAGCTGAGTATTATATCAATTATAATAAGATTATATAAAATTTCCTCAATTTATCAATTAATTTTTTTTAGGAAACGCAAACTTTCTAAAAGTATTGCGATGGCCTTGAGCATTTACGTTATTTTCCGTTATTTATGCATCTTTATAATTTCATTTTATTCATAATTGGAAAGGCAGTGTTGTCTTAGAAATTATTTAGGATTTCTCATAGTGACGTCGCTTGGTCATTTTTAATTGACAGTATTGAGTATCTTCTTGGAGAACTTAGCTTAGTCTATCTGCAAATTTAATTTTTCTTTGTCTTTATTTATTTATAAAATAAAACGAAAACATATGTTTTTTTTAGATATTTTTTAGATTCAAAATAAATTGGTAACTTAGTTTTCAGTTAATCATTCGTAATTAATAATAGGAAGTTAATAATTCTTAAGGCAATTATGTAAAAATCGACCTGCCTTTTAACTTATGTTGCATACTTTTCTTTACTTTATTTTTCCTAGTAATTATTATAAAATGCAAACTTCTTGCAATTATTACTCTGGTACTGAGAGAAAATTATTTACCAATTATTTATATATTTCTGTAATTTCATTTTATTTATAACCTTTGCTTGACAAGATTAGTGCATTCTTAGATAATTCAGCTTGTACATCGACAGGTTTGGACATTATTGTCTTTATTTATTTCTAAGCTAAAATGGAAATATAATTTTTTTTTAGATTATACCCCTGCAACATTTGGACATGAAAATTCTACCGATAGCTCGGTAACAGTCACTATATCACCTAAAGAAAGACTTCAGATGCAAGTTCAAACTGACATATCCCTTTTTGTTCGGACAAGGGAGTCTCAAGGGCTGATATTTTATGTTGGTAAGTAAACTGACCAAAGTTTAATTCTATTAACAAAACTTTGTTTGCATTATATAATTAATTCATTGAATGTGATTTAGCTTTGATTAGTGGATAATATTGATTAGTTAATGAAAATTAATTATGTAGCAATTACTGATCATTAAGGATAATTAATAAATCTATTAGCTTGTCCTTTAGCTATGTTTCATTTCCATGAAATGATTAATTTTTCCAATTTGATTATATTTGATAATTAGTTAATTTTGATGAATTAATGAGAATTTACCACAAAATGTTAAATAATGATCCTATTAAATGGTCAGTCACTTAAACATTGACTTGCTGAAATAATTCGATCTAATTTGATCTAGCTTTTATAATTAGTTAATATTTATCAGTTACAGAATTAATTTGTCGTATTTTATAGTTGGTCAATATTAATTATTAATAATATTTAATAACTTCTGTTATATTTTTATTTTCTTAATTGTATTACCTGCAATTTACTTCCTGGGTCACCCCTCCTTTTCTCTTCTATGTAATAATGTATACAGAAGGGCCTTTGCGTTCAGGCGTCAGACTCTATGTCACCCGTTTTATCCTCTTGCACAATGTCGCTCCTACTCAAATTACCCGTCTACGAAATCACAAAGGAATAGTAGTTTGTATATGCGGTATTAACTATTTTTACATCCGGCGTTAGGGGTGGTGGTGAAATTTTTATAGAGAAACAATATAGTTGGCACCAAAGAGTATGGGTAAGAGTGAGAACTGGTGTTAGTGTGGTCAAATAAACTATCAACGGTATTTAGCGTTTGGTAACACTTGACATTATTTTTCAGTGTAATAATAAAAATCAGTAATTTAGTTAGTGTAACTGGGGAAATTTGGGTAGTAATAAGTGTCGGATCTCAGTTCCGGACAGAAAAACGACTCGAATGCTTGAAGAAATGCCAAGTGTCGACAGACGCTAGGTGGCGTTGATAGTTTTTTTTTTGTTGACACTAGCGCCAGTTTCTACCCTTATAAGTTACCTATATGTGGTTGATACCAAAAAGTTGTTGTGTTATCTAGCGTATAATTTTTGGAAATAAAAAGTATGAATTTTATTCTTGGAATTTTAAAAATAGATTGTGCTGTAGAAATAGGATATATTTTTCCCCGTTACTTGACAAACACTTTCGTGACGTAGTATTGCCATTATCTCTCTTAATTTGGGTATGTTTTCTTCAAGAACAAAAATTGAAAGAATATAATTACGCTAAATTAAAATTTTTCATTACAGCGAAGCACCTTTAAAGGGGAATAAAACGTCTTGGGTGGAGGTCACCATTTCGAAAAAAAAAAATAGGTTCATCATTTAGAAAATGTTAGGAATTATTGGAATAAAATGTAAATGTCTTAGAATTTGGAGGGGTCCATGAGCTCAAAGACCCTTCTGTATACATATCTGTGTAGAATGGAACAATGGGTGGGGGGAGGGGGTCCGACCCAGGCACTGAATTGCAGATAGTATAATTAAGAAGATTGTGCAGAGTAATTTTCTTTTCAAAAACTAAAATGTATGTAAAATTAGTATTGAAAAGGGGCAAAATAAAAAGTGGCAGTTGATATAAAAACTGAACCGAACAAGTGTAAACTATGCTTTTTTTGGAAAAATAGACAAAAAAAGATGAAGATGAATACTACATCCAAGTGCCTCCTTTTAAAGGCCTATGGATCGTTTTTCAAGTGTGTCCGAAGGCTCGGGACTAACCGCAGGTACTAATTTTCAGGTACTAATCCAATGTCCAATCTTTCTGCACCGTCTTACATAGCAGCTGAACTAAATGAAGGCAATCTTATGGTCAGTGTGAAGATGGCTGGTGTTGATAGTATTTACAAAGTTGAAAATACTCCACTAAATGACGGATACTTACATCTTGTGCAGGTAAGCCACTCCTGTTAAATATAAAGCCACATGCCTGGAAACTAGATCGAAACAGTTTGCTTAATATTTTATCAGTTCAAGTCTGTATATTGAGAATTAGAAAGCAGCACAAGTCAAATTAAACTGAGGCGAGAACAAACCGACATGATAATATATTTATCCAAGTATAATAAGTAAAAGTTAATTTGTTTCAGTTCTATTGCGTGGAAAATTTGCATTGGCGTAGCTAGGGGGGCAAGGGGGACGGATGTCCCCGAGTGCAGCCTTTGAAGAGGTACCAAACTGTGTTTTTTTTATAAATAGTATGATCTACTTACTCTGCAGTGGTGATGGTGGGGCGACGAATACTGAAACTGTACTTGGGCTCTGGAAGCCTTAGCTGTGCCTCTGAATATCTGTTGTTAAAAATGCTTGTTTCTCATTCAGACACAGACCTATATTCTGATTTTATAAATATGATTTATAAGCTTAAATTAAATAGGAATTTTTATTTGCATTAAATCTCACGCATGATTTAGTGTCAAAATATAACAGATTGTGACACGTTTTGTCCACGTCTTGATACGTATTTCTTAGATGATACTGCAACTATATTCTCCAAGAAAAATAACAAGAGCGCTGTTTGACGTTATTCAGAACGTGTCCTTTTCTAACATTCTTGCCTGTTATTCATCAAGTTCTATTATGTTGAATTTACCAACTAAGTTGAAACAGGTTAAAAAATATACTTTAAAATCGCATACAAGTGTGGCGTAGCATTTATAATAATTTGTCTAACATTCTAGTCTATACACTGTTCTAAAGGAAACACTACAAAGACAAAAGAGTCTGTGCCATTCAATTCCCCAATCAACCAATCGTGACATTTGCACTCCCTCCCTGATGGTCCCAAATACAGTCCTAAACAATATAATTTCCGCTTGTTTTTTATTGCTTGAATTGTTGTGTCTCTTCGTTTACTGGGATGCTGCAACCTAGTAGAGAATGAAGTTTTGCCCATAGTAACTGAAAATTAGAATACATTTTTTGAAGGTAAGCTGTCAAGTGAGAAAAAGTTGCCATTTGAAGCAAGTTCAGGAATGGTTACTATGGCTTCAATTAATCTTAATAGTAAAAGTTTATTGCGAAAACAAGTTTATGGGAATTTCGAAAGATGACCTCAAAAACGGTGTCGCATCGATATGAAAACTACCATTACTACTACTACTACTACTAACGAGTCAGCAGAACACCAGACTAACACAGCTACACATTCTCCCGCTCCATCCTAATCCATTCAAAGCCTCCCTTTTTACACCCTCCCATGATGCTACGATTTCCCTTAATCTCTACGACTTCCTACCACTCCAGATGAAGACGACCTGCTTTCTGTTTAGCCCTAGACGGCTGGCCGAAAAAAAGACAATCTTCGGCAAGAAACTGCCGAAAATAAAACTGTATCAGTGGAATCCCTAAGTCGAAAAATTTATTCAGGAAAGTTACAGTCCCTGCCTTGAACAATACGGAAATCACTTTTTGCAGGGGTAGCACTGTCCTCTTTTTTCTTCTTTGTTTTCTTCACCGCTAGTAGGGGGGCACTGGGGCATCCTAGAGAGCTCTCTAAGAGCTCATTTCAAAAGAAATTGCTACATCTACGTGCCTTCTTTGAGTATTAAACACATACTATCAATAAAAATTGCAAATTTTGACAAAAACTGCATCTTTACATACAGGATGATGTAACACATTTTATTCTTAACCCAATTACGCCATTGAAGAAAAATGAGAGCAGTAGAGGGCTACATGGTTCAAATGCTGGCCCAAAAAGGATTGGAGCTATCCCAAAGTTCTCTTTGAAAGGGGTTGGGCTTATGTGCGGCTCCTAGGTCGTGTTATTTCTCCCCCCCCCCTCCCTAAGGGAGATACAACTTGAAAAGTTCTCTTTTCTTTTCAATCAAATTGCCATCAAGCCATTGGCCGATTGGAGACAAAGTCAAGACGGATAGTCTAAGTAGAGGCAAAGCTGACATAAGCCTTTTTCAGGATTGTGTGAAAAATGATGTCATCTTCACTTGTCTATCATCCATCAATTCAACCTAGAGCAGAACTAAGGTAGACAGCCATCGAACTAAGGGATGATCAAGATATATGGTTAGACTCATGATGAACGATGTCGACTGGACTTGTATGGAAAAGGACGGACTGAATTTGCTTGGACTCATTGGCGAACAAGTGACCTAAGCCCGTGACAACATTGACAAATTGTGATACTGCCCTAAAAACTTAATAATTTGAAACTATCAAAAGGAAAATCTAAAAATTTTGGTTTTCAGGTATGATAAACCTAAAAAGGGGTCTATTAGGGGTGGGGTGGGGTACGAATCTTGTCATTTTAATGTTTTTGAACTTTAAAGAACACTTTATAAACTCTTGGGAAAACGTACAACAGGCTAATGAACAGAAATATTTTGTCACTGATATTTTTTGTTATCTCCAGAACTTAGAACTTAGGTTTTTCTGAATATACTTTTAGTGCGAAAGGTTACATGCACTCCAATTTAATTATACATTAAATATACACAAATAAAATATTTAAATGAGATATATTTAACATAGATTATTTTTTTTATTAAGGTCACTCGTGAAAGGTCGTCGATTCGAGCCTATATCAACGAGACAGTACATATTAACGAAACTCTGGCTGTCAACGTCCTCTTAAATGCTGAAGTTTTGTACCTAGGGGGTCTCCCTCCATTGACAAGAAAGAGGAGACAGACAATCGCAGAAAGAATTGCGTCTGGAGAGTCTTTGAAATCGAACTTTAAAGGCATTTTGCAAGATGTTCAGGTAAGTGTATTTGAGCGTTTATTTTTTTGGGGGGATTTAATGTAAATAATAATTCATGAACTATTTTTTTAGTAGCATCAGTAATAGACCAGCTTTATTGGAAATAATCATTTTTTATATAATAGCACAACAAAAGCGGAGCTTGCGAGGATGTGCTAAAATAAAAAAAATAAAAAGTGTATGGAGCATGAGAACATTTACCGAAACCAACATGAAAAATAAACAACGAAACACTACAATACAAAACCCCAAAACAATACATAAAAAATACAGAAAAATAACCCACTGAAAATATATTTAATCTGATTCGAAAGCATACCTACCGAGTAACTCCACACGTAAATCAGATTTAAACTGGTCGAATTTACCTTTATTCTTAATATCATTACTAAGCTTGTTCCAAAGCTTGGAAGCTCTATAAACAAGATAAAAAAGAGACTTACTAGAAGCAAGTCGAGGAACCTCAATATTTCCTTGCATCTGAGTATCGTGTTGGTGAACATCTGACCTCTCACAAAATATACCTGCAAAACAATCTGGAAGGCCCTCATTATGATACTTATATATAAAAAACAAAGTATAAAAATCACGCAATCCGGCAGCAGGCATTATATTTATTGGATTATAGACCGACCTTATGGACTCCCAGTTCCCCACACCACAAAAAAACTCGGATAGTATTTATTTTAGTTTTTGCCATTTGTTAGTATAATAAATGGTTTTTAATAAATGATTTTTAATAAATATTTAAAATGATTCTTAGCCAAAAAGGTACAAGAATAAATATATATATATATATATATATATATATATATATAAAACTGCACATTATTGATATATACTTCCTAAAATCAAAGAAAACTAGACCTACGTTGCCTGGGCAACGTGAAGTGTTGCGGCAACCTTTGTCCGGCTTTGCCGATTAAAGTGTTGCGAGAGCAACACTTTGGTTTTGTTTCTTCGCTATCGGTTAAATGCTGAAGTTGTCAGAACTACCAAAGCTTTCAAAACGGCATATTCAAAGAAGAACACAATCAGTAATCACATGATCAAATTCTTTAGCGTTGAAAAAACAACAGCAAAAGAATATCGGAAAAAGGGACTAAATTGAGTTTGCAGCCAGTTGAACTTTATCCTTTTCAATCGTAGACATCGTGACGGATAGAAACTTGGAACATTATCTTATATAATCTAGTTGGTATTATAAAGCTATCCGTAACTTTTCAGGATCAAATACCATAGATGTGCACCAATTTGCACAAATTTGTAGCCCCTCACGAACCTCCTCTAGCAACCCATTCTTGCTTACAAGTCCCTCTTCTGTGAGAGACAAAGAATAACACAATCAGTAATCAGATGATCAAAGGCTATTCCTCAGGGTTGGAAAAAAAAATATTGGAAGAAGGGACTAAATTGACTTTGCAGCCAGTTGAACTTTATCCTTTGCACACCATAGGCTCTGGCTCGAGGACAAGCAAAAACCATCCTTTTTGGCCCCAGGCAAGAGTCGTACGGAGCTTTCCAAAATATAATGTCATATTCATCAATCCGGCCCGAGGTCCACACTAACAGCCGATTATTACTTACTAGGCCCCTAAATGTCACTTTGCAGCCGGTTGAACTTTATCCTTTTCAATCGTAGACATCGTGACGGATGGAAACTTGGAACATATTCTTATGTAATCTAGTTGGTATTATAAAGCTATCTGTAACTTTCCAGGATCAAAATACCATTAGGGACCCATAAATTTCCTGTAATGACTCGCCATCCAGGATCGCTTATTATTGGATGGCGAGTCATTACAGGAAATTTATGGGTCCCTGATTCCATAGATGTGCACCAATTTGCACAAATTTGTAGCCCCTCGGGAGCCTCCTCTAGCAACCGATTCTTACTTACAAGTCCCTCTCCCGGGATATACATCCAAGTTCACCGGAAACAAATAATGGGTACACCAACTAGCAAAAGTTCCAAACCCCTTGTCGCTGAAGTCATTGTAGCCTAACAGCCGATTATTACTTACAACTCCCCTACATGTCTTACAATCGGGAACCAAGTTGTTCTTACCATCAATTACACCAGAAACAAATAATAGGTACACCAATCAGCAAAAGTTGCAAACCCCTCATTGCCAAAGATGATTATAAGCTAATAATCGACTGTTGCTTGGAAGTCCCCTACATATCTCACAATTGGTATCGGCCTATTTTTGGTTCAAGTGTGTACCTTACCACTGAAGTTGTCAACCCCTTGAAACTTTCAAACTGGTGTATGTCATGAAGGAATTTTTGTAACAAAAAATGGATGACATATGCTTTGATCAGCTCATCAAGGTCTATCGATTGTCATTGAAAAAAAAAATTCTATCTGTCTTAGTTCAAAAGTTGACTTTTTTGCCGGAGGCCAACTTTCTAACACCACCACTTAGAAAGGAGCAAAGGATAAGCTCTAATTTCTTTAGCAATGAGAGAACTTTTAAAGTTTGAGAGGTATATCTGATACCATTTCTCTATTGCAATCCCAAGTAGAAAAAAAAGAATGGTAAAATCAGCTGAAATCACGAACAGAAATGGCTAGAAACAATAGATGGCAGCACTTTCGGACCCGTGGGAAAATCGCACTTTTTTGTTTCTGTAAATTTTTCTATTTATCACTCAAAGAAGATATATTGGCTGTGGGGCCGGGGAACTACCGCATATATTTAACACTTATAGATTTTAGTCCATCTTCAATTTGAAACTGGTGCCTGCCTGCTTGCCTGCTAGAACGGAGCTTTCCACTCGAAAGCAGAAACATGGTTTGATGAAACGAAAGCTTGGCTGCACAACTTCAGATACTCCTCTCTGACATAGGCTATATAACTCCACTTCACTTCGCACACCATAGGCTCTGGCTCGAGGACAAGCAAAAACCATCCTTTTTGGCCCCAGGCAAGAGTTCTACGGAGCTTTCCAAAATGTAATGTCATATTCATCAATCCGGCCTGAGGTCCACACTTTCCGTAAAAACCGCACAGGTTAGACCCTTACCAGTTTCCAGGAATAAGCTGAGATCGGCGGCATAGGAAAAAAAAAACAAAAAAAAACGGGACAAAACCAAAGTGTTGCTCTCGCAACACAATTGTCTAACAAGAGCCATGAAAGGAAAAATACGCAACTTTTGTTATAAATTGAATCATGGCTGTGAATAGAAGTCCCATTATTTCATAAATCCCTATTTTTTGATTTTATTTTATGTCATATTTATTGCAATTTTTAATGTCATATTTTTTATTTTACAGCCTTATCCCATAGAGTTATTTCATAGTTAGTTTCATAGTTTTTAATGCATTATTCATATAATATTATAATTCATTGTCTTAGACTGCAATGTCTTACAACCAAACCCGTCCACATATTTTGCCTCTATTTCATCGAACTCGCTTGTTTGTTTTGTAGTCCACCATAAAAAAAATTCTAGTAGAAATAAATGAATCTAATAATTGACGTTCGAAATATGTTCGATATGTGTTTCTTCAACACGTTCTTCGTACCCTAAGGATAACTATCTTGACTTGACCATACCATAGCTTTATTTACTATATCTATATATATAAAAATAAGTTGTCTGTCTGTGTGTCTGTCAGGTGACGTCATGTTTATGTGTCGACTGACGTCATTAAGTTAGTTGTCGTCATTTTTGCTATGACGGTGACGTCATTAAAGATATTTAAGACATATATGTTCACGTAGAAATCTATTAATGTTTAAGTTTAAAATGACTGATGAACTTACAATGGCAAAAGCCGATGAAGATGCTCAAAGAGTCTATGCCAAAAAACTTGCTGCTGATAGAGAAAGTCAGAAAAGAAAGCGTGCCGAGGAATCAAAAGAACAGCAAGGAAACAGGCTTGAGGCTAAAGAACGCAAAACCGCGCAGTTAGATGAAGATCCACCTGGACAGCGAGAGTCAAAACATATCAAAACTGAAAATGATAGCGATGATTATTGGGTTTGGGATTTTGACTTGGATAAGGTCATCAATGCCTACCAGATTTTAGTTAAAAAAACAAAGGTTCTGCGATATGTATTTCATAGTGAAGCTGAAAAATAAAGAAGAAAAAGAAAACTGAAAAAAGAAAAAATGTAAAAAACTAAAAAATGGCAGTTTTTGGCTTGCAGCCCGAAATCAAAGATTTCGACGAAATCGTACAATATCAGGCTGGAAGATACATAAGCAGTAATGAAGCTGTTTGGCGAATTCTTTCATTTCCGATACATGAACGTAGTCCAGCTGTTGTTCACTTAGCGGTACATTTACAGAATGGTCAACGTGTTTATTTCTCGGAAACCAACGTGCAACAAAGAGCCCTGAATCCACCGGATACAAAATTAACAGCTTTTTTTTTCGCTTTGCAAAAATGATTCTTTTGCAAAAAACTGCTGTATACTGAAGTGCCTTCGTATTACACGTGGAATACTAAAAATAAAGTATTTGAACGTCGAAAACAGGGTAAGTCAGTCGACGGCCAACCTACCATCTTCAAAGATACCACGATAGGAAGACTCTACACCGTTCACCCCAATCAACATGAATGCTTCTTTCTACGCCTGCTTTTGGTGAATGTACCCGGTCCGACATCCTTTGAGTATTTGAGAACTGTAAACGGTACTATACATGACACTTACCGTAGTGCATGCCAAGCTCTGAATTTATTGGAGAATGACCAACACTGGGATAACTGCATCAATGACGCGTGCGAAACGTCAACCCCAAGTCAAATTCGTGCATTGTTTGGCATCATTTTAACAACTTGCTCTCCATCAGCTCCTACAGAGTTATGGGAAAATATAAGTCAAAATGTCCGAAGATATACTCCATCGAAAACAGTTAGAGACGTCAGATATGACTTTTGATTTTACATCAGAAATTTATAACTACACTTTAGTTATTATAGAATATTTGTGCGTACGTATGGCAAACAAACCTCTTCAGGATTTGGGAATGCCTTCACTTAACCGTATCGCTGCTGTTTCGACATGTGTAGAATTGGATCGTGAACAAAGTTACAGTACGAGTGATCTATTGCCGTATGTACAAAATAACATTTCCAAGTTAACGTCGGAACAAAAAGACATTTATGATACGATAATGCATTGTGTCGATAACAACGTTGGAGAAATTTTCTTTTTGGATGCGCCAGGAGGTTATTGCTTGCGGGAGATTTCAGGCAAACATTACCTATAATACCTAGATCAACTCCTGCAGACGAAATGAATGCTTGCCTGAAAAATTCTAATTTATGGGCACACGTAAAAATATTAAAATTAACTACAAATATGCGTGTCCGATTGCAAAACGATGACTCTGGTCAAACATTTTCAGATCAATTGCTGGCAATTGGAAACGGAAAGCTCCCAGTAGACTCAATTTCAGGACGTATACAACTACCTGCTGATTTCTGTAATTTAGTGACGTCCAAAAATGAATTGATTGAAAAAGTATTTCCGAATATTCTAAAAACTTATAAAAATAATAAATGGCCAAGTGAAAGAGCGATTCTCGCACCCTAAAATATAGACGTCCACGAAATCAACAATACTGTTTTGACCAAGATTCGAGACCAGGCAGTCCTTTACAAGTCAGTCGACACAGTTTTGGAACCAAATGAAGCGGTTAATTATCCATCTGAATTTTTAAATTCCATAGATCTTTCAGGGTTTCCACCACACGTGCTACAACTAAAAATAGGCGTACCAATAATACTTTTAAGAAATATCAACCCACCAAAGCTTTGCAATGGCACGCGACTTGCCGTAAAAAAAACAATGGAAAACCTAATAGAGGCCACAATCTTGACAGGGCCTTTTGAGGGTGAGGCTGTTCTTATTCCTCGCATTCCCATGATTCCAACGGATCTGCCTTTTCAATTTAAAAGATTGCAATTCCCAATTCGATTAGCATTTGCAATCACCATTAACAAAGCTCAAGGTCAATCATTAGAAAAATGTGGTATAGATCTTAATACTGATTGTTTTTCCCATGGACAATTGTACGTTGCATGTTCGAGGGTCGGTAAACCTGACAATCTATTTATGTGCAGCGAGAATTGGACAGTGAAGAATGTTGTATATTCGCAAGTTTTACGCAGTTAATTTGTATTGTATCTATCTATCTATCTATCTATATAAAAACGAGTTGTGTGTATGCATGTTTGTTTGTTTGTAAAAAGAGCGTTTGCATATGACGTCATTATTAGTACATACGGCTTTGTATATGCACAGACAATGGGAAAGCCAAGAATGTTGTATATTCGCAATTTTTACGTAGTTTAACTCCTGCAGACGAAATGAATGCTTGCCTGAAAAATTCTAATTTATGGGCACACGTTAAAATATTAAAATTAACTACAAATATGCGTGTCCGATTGCAAAACGATGACTCTGGTCAAACATTTTCAGATCAATTGCTGGCAATTGGAAACGGAAAGCTTCCAGTAGTGGGAAAGCCAAGAATGTTGTATATTCGCAATTTTTACGTAGTTTGAAACACATATATAAATCTATCTATATTCACAGGTGGGACACAGGGACACAACTACAATGGCGCGTAACTAATATGGCGCGTAACGACTTACGCGCGCGGGGGGGCTTGGGGGGGGGCGCGAAGTGCCCCACCAACTAGGTGTTGGGGTGGCGCGAAGCGCCACCCCAACAGCTAGTTCCTAATATAGTTTATATATTCCGTAAATTGTCCTATACCTTCCCTATATAATAAAATCTATTTTTGTATACCATAACCTAAGCTGACTAGTTGACTTAACTGCCGCTAAAGCAGCAATGAAGGGGGATGTGCAATTAACAAATCTTGAAATTAAATTCATGACATTCTGTAGGAAGTAGTTCACGCTTGATCGGGTTTTGGATATCCATCTCTGTTCAACATTTAAATTTTTGGATAGTCTATTTATGATAATTGTGAATATTATAGGTGATGATTATGATGGTTTACGGTAATCCAGTTGTGTAAGTACTAAAGTTTATACTGAACATAACGTAACTTAATCATTTAGCATGGAAAATTACTGGCGCATTGTGAAAACTGCTAAAAAAATAGCATTTATCATAACGTAAAATAAAATTTCGTTGTCTTTCCTCAGTCTCAAAGCAACCGACTATTTATCTTTTTTACGTTTTAAGATTCGTCAGTCATATAGGCCTATAGTAATATCTGCTATCCTTAACCTATGTGTGTTTGATATGATTTTTCACCTTGATTTTGTTTATTTTGGCTTAAATTGGTTCGTTCATTCAAATTGTTTCAGTTCATTTTCAGTTTAATAACATACTTTATTTCTGATTGTCTCAAGTTTTAATATACCTGAAAACTTTTCTGAAAAAACTGTAAAGAACTTCTTTTACGGTAATGATTTCTGAATTAATCATTATTAGAAGATATTTTGAAAATGAAAAGAAACCCCAAAGGGCTGAATTCGAACTTCGGAGTCAAAAATATCGTAAAAAAATGAAAACGAAAAATAAAATCAAAATGATGTCAGTCAATGATTAAGATGGGAAATGTTAATGAAAAAATTAAAAAGATCTTTTTAATTAATAAGAAAAATTAAGAAAGATCAACATGTTTCATTTTCAATGATAGCTACTATCCTGGGAAAATTTGCTAATAGGTCCTTTGTCTTTTAGACGATCAGCTGACGCTGAGGCTCGCAAAATGATTTTTAAGGTGTCGTATCGCCTTAAGTATGAAAGTTATACTTAACATAACATTGTGTGAAAGCATCTTAATCCGTGCGATGCCCAGAGATTGGGATAGAAGTGATAATAAAGTGATATCCGGATGGGATTTAATGAAACAGGGATGCCCATGGAGTCTGTGTCCATGGGGTCTTTGGAATATATGAGTGACCATTTGGGCTTAATCTTTTTTTTTATGACAAGTATGATTCGCATTTATAAATACTAAAATTTTTCAGGTCCGTGCTGGTAATGTGACTCGTGTTGTGGAGTTTTTCCCTCTTGAGATACAAAATGAAATAGAAATTCCTGAACCACTTGGAGCAGTCCAGAAGAATGATGTGCTAGAAGGAGTGGTTTCTGATGATAGCTGTAGAGACAATCCGTGCTCAAATGGAGGTGTTTGTCTTGTAACCTGGAATGACTTCAGGCAAGCTAATACTGTCATCTGCCTGTAAAATTGGTTGTGTCCGTAACTTTAGACAGAACACATTCACGAGAACCTGTTTATTTCTATATATAAATAAATCACAGGGTCTTGGATTCGAGTTCCATGCTTGACTTCGCTGCCCCCTACTATTAGCTGTAAAATTTAATTATTGTATAATATGTAATATTGTAATGTCCGTAACTTTAGAGAGGACACATTCATGAGAACCTGTTTATTTCTATATATAAATAAATCACAGGGTCTTGGATTCGAGCTCCGTGCTTGACTTTGCTGCCTCCTACTATTAGCTGTAAAATTTGATATTGTATAATATGTAATATTGTAATGTCCGTAACCCGTTCGGCAGGGGCATTTTTTAAAGATATTTTTCCATGAATGTATATTCAAAAGAAATTTTTCGGAATATAAATGGAAGGGTAATTACCTTTTCCTTGCACTTTGGGGTAATCGTTTGACTGACCGTATACATTCGTGTAAGGAAGTCAACGTTCTGCCTAGGCGACAAAGGGTTTTGTCCAAAAACTCATGGTCGACAGATCCACTGGACTTATGTAAAACAGTTCAAAATAGGGATGAAATCTTTTTATTGACAGTGAACAGATATAAAATTTAACTGGATATTTCGAACACTGTATATGTGTTCGAAATATCCAGTTAAATTTTATATCTGTTCACTGTCAATAAAAAGGTTTCATCCCTATTTTGAACTGTTTTACTTTCGTCATGGAAAGGCAGTGTGGTCTTCGAAGTTATCTACACTGGACTTACAGTGGGCGGACGGGATTTTGAGTTGAGTTTTGAAACTGGCTGTGTGCTTAGGTGAGAAGGTTTTGGGAAAAACCCACGTAGATCTTAGTAAGCCGATGAAAGTTTGGCTTAAGATAGGCAGCCAGCCATATGCCTAGTCAAGAAATAGTTTTGGTTGGAAACTCAAGATGTACAAGTTCACTGGACCCGTATCACTGAGTTGTAGGAAAGATTTTTTAAATCCGTCCTTCTAGGGCTGTGGTGGTTAAAAGGGCTGTTGTTAGGGGCTGGTTAAGATGGCTAGCCGGCGTTCCACAGGTGAAGGATAGCATATTGCCGAAGATTGTTCTCTTAGCCTACCCACCTTGGGGGCTATGGTGGGAATGGGGGCCTAATATGATGAGAAGAGGTCGCAAGGAAAAAATTTAAACCAAATTGGAGGTCTATGAGGTAATTAAGAGTGAAGTTTTAAATAGATTGGCTTGGAGGAGGTGTTCACTTAACTGTGTTGACCTCAGGCAGTTTTGTGCTGCAGCGAGTTGTTAGTAGTAGTAGCAGTCATGGCTGATAAAACAAGAAGTTGGTGACTAAAAAAAAAATGAATAATTTGTTGAAAGGACGTGAACGTAGCATCTCCTATAGGCAAGCGGCATTTTCGCTGTTTGTAAAAGCAAGAAAATGTCTTTCATCTTTTAATTTCTAAGCCAAATCGAGACAACCAAAATAATGACAGATAATTTTAACCCAAGCTAATTTAATTTTACAATTTAAGCAGAAAAATCTTGCATTTCTTGATAGTAAGGAAACTCTCGGTTCACTGCATACTTGAAATAAAAGCCCGTTTTTAGCCAACCAAAACTGCTAAGATTTCACATGTTTGACAAAAAAAAAACTTTTTAAGACAATGTTAAGAAACTGAACTTACTGCCCTCACCTTTATCTTTATTGTAAAATATCTTTATTGGTATATTCATTGGAATAAAAATAATAACAAGCCAAATCAACACCCCCCCCAAGACATCTAAACCTGTGCCCGCCTGTGACGCTACAGACAAATAGTCTCTCTTAGAACAATCATAAAACAAACTCATTTCTCTAGAACACTCCATATTATTTTTCGCTTTTAAATATTCATGTTATCATTAATGTCAAAAACTATAAAACTATGTCAAATTTATCATTAATCATACCCTATGTAATATAATCATCAATGATTACTAAATATTTATTATTATCTTCATTCGAAATTGGTAGATAGCACTGATTTTAGTCCTAAAACGGTTATAACACATAAAAGAGACTTAAATTGTAGTCCGTTCTGAGTTTGTGGTAATTGAAGATTACGTAATTATACATTATTCGTTGCTTAGAGGAGACAAATATCAAATAAACTAACTATCATTAATAAAAATGGAGTTCTTTGATGATAATTGATTATTGATAACTGGACTATATAATAGTTGATCATTTACAAAAATAGTTATCATTAATGAGCAATTGAGGTCTTTGACGATGATTGATCATGGGTAAATTGGTTATATAATAATTTATTATTTGAAAAATAAAGAAATTATTTATCATTGATGATAATTGTATTTTTTGATGAAAGTTGATTATTGGTAAATAGGTTATATAATAATTGATTATTTTAAAAAAGGTGTTATTAATGTTAATTAAGTTCTTTGATGGTGATTATGTATTGATAAATTGGCTAATGATAAATTATCATTAATGATAATTCAGTTCCTCGATGATAATTGCATATTGATAAATTGGTTATATAATAATTTATTATTGGAAAAAATTATTATTAATGGTAATTGAAATCTTTGATGATGATTGATTATTGATGAATTGATTATATAGAAATAGATTATTTAGAAATAGCAAACAGTAAATTATTGTTGATAATAGTTGAGCTCTTTTATTGACATCGTTTGATGATCGACGATCATTTTTAATCAAACGATCATTTGATCGTTTGATTAAAAAGAGAAGGTACCTGACTCAGCATGGTTTCTGCGAGCAAAGATTACGTAACTGAGTTTCTTGAGGTCAGGTTAGATCTCCAATTTTTTTTTATATGGTGATGCCTGATATACCTATTCCTTTATTTTGTATCTGCAACGATTTAAGCGTATATTATGCAAATTTTTATGTTGAAAGAAACAATAAATGAATACATTTTTTCGTCTAGATGCCAATGCCCCCTCGGACTGAAAGGAAAAACTTGTGATGAACTTGAATTCTGCTCAATCTATCAATGCCCAGGAAATAGTACCTGTGAAAACCTAATAGATGGTTACGAATGCCTCACACCTGCCACTTTCAATGGAGTCAATGCCACCCTAACATATCAGCCCATTTTAAACAATATCAGCATCAATAGTATTACCTTCAAACTTCGATCAAGACATGGAGGTTTTTTGCTCCACTCTCAGAATACAGCCTCTCTGCAACCTCGTCACTTAACTGTCATAGCCAGAAATGATGGAATACACTTAGAGTGGCTATTGGGTGGCTTACGAGAGACGAACAAATTTGAGGGAGCAGTCCTCGATGGCGAGTGGCATCAAGTTGCCCTCAAATTTGAAGATGATCGTATTATTGGTAGTATAGACGGTGGCAGCGCTAGCCTTATTGGAAGAGTGCCCTCTGGCTTTGATTGGACGGAATTTTTTGCCAGTGGGAGCGTTGTAGTGGGTTCAGCAATCAATGACAATGAATTTTTGTTTTCTTCGATTGATGCATTGGCTGACTTAAGGAGCATTGAAGACCCTTTCTACAGGTAGGCAGAAATTATTTCTGATAACGTTTCTAATAGTTTTAAGTTCAGGTAGAAATTATTCAAATAACATGTAATAAACAGGTATAAGTGAATTGGGGGGGGTCTATGAGTAGAACGCTGTGATTTCAATCAACTTTTGAGAAGTGGTATTTTTTATGAGACGATTTGTTTGACTTTAATTAACTTTGTTATAATTTCTATATTGTTTTTAAAAAGTTTGTTTTAGAATACATTTTGTTTATTTTTTTTAAAAGTTGTTTTAATCAAGAAAAGTCGCCTTATATTTTACGGTATAATTGGAGATGTCCGTAACCCCGGACAAAACAGTGAAGTTATATTATACAACAATTATACAACGTATTAACGGTAATCGTCTTCGAAGAAATGACCAAATCTGAAGCTTCAGTTTATTTCTGATGTTCTCGAGAGATTATCTATTGAATTTTGTAAATGGTTTTGGAAGGCATATTTTGTTTTGTGTCAAGGCTGAGAAATTAAGTTTTCATTTGTTTTTTGTTGTTGTTTTTTTTTTGGGGGGGGGGGGGGGGAGGGGGGGGTAGAAAGAGGGTAATACGCTGTGTTTTTTATGTCTGTCCTTCTACAGGCTTCTTTTCTTAGATTTGGTGCAATATTTAAAAAGTATTAGAAACTTACAAGAGTGGAAACAGGGAAGTGTTGACGAAAAAAGAAGTCGCTAACGCCATCTAGCGTTTAGCGTTTCTTGGCATTTTCTTCAAGTTTCGTAATTGTGTCTTTTTGAAACTGAGATAAAATATTTATTATTACACTAATTTGGTCAATTACAATAATTATCCTTGATAATTTAAGTAACAAAATACCAAAAGACGCCAAATATTAGATGGCGTCGGTGATTTTTTGGTGACACTAGGACAAGTTTCCAATCCTATTAATTACCCCTCCTCTCTGGCCGTGTAATTAGTTTTGCTCTTATCATGAAATTAGACAATTTCCAAAAATGACTTTTTATACCTACGTGAGTTGAAAAAAAAATGAACAAATTAGACTCTAGATCAATTTTTAAAAATTGTGTTTTAAAATAGGAAATGAGAGGCTTTTTAAATCTTGGGCTAGTTAGAGAGATTTGTGGAATCTTATTCAATGACTTTGCACGCGAGTTATATCATAATACTACCTATTTTTGTTAAGGGTCTGAATATAACACTTGGGTATTATTTAGATATAGAAATGTCAATAAATCTTTATCTCCCACTTCGTTTTAAAAACTACAATTCAGATATTTTCTTGAATTTTTGTATTATTTTTTTTATATCTACATCTTTAACTCTACCCATTGCCCAGTCTCTAGTCATATTTTCTGTGCCCTAAGGAAACTAACTTTTCGGTTTGGGAATATATGTTTCAAAATTCTTGTTTGTTCACTTTATGTTGTTTTATTGAATACTGGCTTACCTGTCGCGTGTTGGCTCAATCTCAAAAGAAAGGGCACTCAGGGACCCCCCCCCCCACCTCTAAAAGTTTCCCTCTGCAAAAAACTTCTCCTCAACTGAAAATTTGCCCTGCGGGAATATACACCCTGAAAATTTTCTTTCGCAAAAATACCACCTGGAAAATTCTCACCTGCCTAAGTCCCCCCGCACTTCTCGTATGTTAGTACCAATCACATTTTGAAATTTAAAATTATCTGAAAAATTCCCCCGCGGACAATTCACCCCCCCCCCACCCCTCCCAAAAAAATCCTCTGGAAAAATCCCACCGCCGAAATTTTGCCTCCAAAAATTCCTCCGTGGTAAATTTTCCCGACGTGCTAAATAACAATCGTAAATACGTTCTAAGACCACACTAGACATGAAATTTTGACAAAAAAAGAGAGAAAGAGAGAGAGATATAATTAAAAATAACCAAAAAAAAAAACAAGGGGAATTTCAGCTAGTGAATTCACTTCAAAATATTAGTTGTTATTTTTTAGCACTGAAAACGAGTTATTATTACCTTGGAAATATTGCCAAGAGAGTTGTGTCTCGGTTCTATGGATGTCTAGATTATTTTTGCGGCATATTCTTAGGAAAGCAGTGAATATTTTACTATTAAAAATAATTAACTTAAAAAATCTTGAAAATAATTTTATAAATTGAAAATTAAATTAATTTAGAAAAATAAAAAATAAAAATTTACTATTTTGTTTTTAAGGAGATGACTTCTTTACTAGATAATTTTCTTTAGCGGCATATTCTCCTCTCGTGTCCCCTCCCCTCTTCCTTAACAAATCCCTTTTTGGGTTTAGATCACATTTTCTGTTTTTCGAGAGAACAAATTTTATATCTGAAAACGCCAATTTCAGAATTATCAAGATTTGTTTTTTGATTTTAGTTATTTATTTAATTGAAAATCGAAATTACATTAAAGGACTAATTCTTTAAGTGCCTTTTTCGATTAAACTTATTTTAAACCTGACTAAAGCTTAATATACAAATGTACTTTTTACATCTAGTCGTACTCGATGTGTCAAAATATGATCGAGACAATTTTTGGGGGGTTTTATGGATATTCGATTTTTTCTTAGAAAAGCAGTATACTCGGAGGTATCAATTAGGGGGAGGGGGTTTTCTAGATTTTGAAAAGTTTCTTATTTGGTATTTATATTGAAATAAAAAATCAAATAAAAAACTAAACTATCTCCTCCCCAATATATTTTGAAAACACTATTTTGTAACTTTATTAACAGAAATCTTATAAAAACCTTTCCTCCCTTCTTTATATATATATATATATATATATATATATATATATATATATATATATATATATATATATATATATATATATATATATATATATATATATATATATATATATATATATATATATATATATATATATATATGTATATATATATATATATATGTATACATATATATATATATCATAAATTATCTTTTTCTTTCATTTTTCATTTGTTTTTTCATTTTTCTTTCTTTCTTCAGGGGATGCCTGGACGAGGTTCGTATTGGCAATGTCCTCCTTCCTTTCTTCACTCCAGACAATTTTGTGAGTAACGTATCCTCCTCTCGGTTTGACCTAATATCTGGAAGTGACAACCTCCTAACTGAGTGCATACTTTGCTTTGAAAATGAATGTCAAAATGGCGCAGTTTGTGAAAATCCCGAAGAATCATTTGTTTGCGACTGCCCAGTAGGGTTTGAAGGAGATTTGTGTGAGGTAAGACATTATATTACAAGTAAAATATACCTGTATGTAGAGGGCTTATGCGGGGTTCACACGGCATTAATCTTACTTTCTTTTGACGGGAAGTAGACGGGAACTTACTTTGGAGACTAAGCTTTCAATATATCTTTCTTTTGCCTTTAAAGTGAATTCACATTCGTATATTTAAATAGCTATCGTAGCAGTCAAAAGTGAACGCTAAACGATGCTACTTTTGCAACTATAAAGAAACAAAAAAACGTCACTTAATGACGTTGAAAGTAAAACGTCACTTAATAACGTCCAAATAAAAACGTCGCTTGATGTGCTTACGACGCAGGGCAGGAAGGAGTTTGCAAACATGCTCGCACTACACTTGAAGGATTGTAGTTGGTTCTAATGCCTGGTACGTCTGCTGATTATTGCGGCAGGTGGGGGAATAGATCAGTGTTTCTCGTTTACTAATATCCTGAATAAGGACAGTAACGTCTGCTGAATGTTGTGGGAGGTGGGGGAATAGATCGGTGTTTCTCGTTTACTAATATCCTGAATATGGACAGTACTGGGATGCCGGGACTTGCCCGACATCCATAATTTCATCAACAGAAGTTTTCCAGGAAGTTTTCACTCATCAATCTATAGAATCAACTATCTGAGGAAACAGTTTCTGCAACTTCAACCGACACATTCAAGTCCCACCTTGATAAGGAATGGCTCTGCCAGGAGTTCCTTTACAATTGGGAAGCTGCAGAGTCCTCCACAAGAGTCTAGATCAACAGCCACAACCTACACCAAACGAGTTTTTCTTTTTCATCACTGGAGCGTCACAAGGATGGAAAATCCTTATATCGCTCCAAGCTGCGATTTAAGGCAATGGGGCATGGTTATGTGCAACGGCTTCGACATGGTACTACCAGTCATTGTCCCAGAGCTGACCGAAGAGGCGGAGCCTCTAAGCGACTCTACGTGGTTTTTCATCACTGACCACCAATCTTTCTTCTTGCCTCCAGGCCGATGTTTCCAATTTTCAAGCGGCCATGCTTTAATAGTGGGCTTCAAGATCCATCACTAATCTTCACGGTGTAGACCATTGCCCAATCACACGAGCCATCGTCTCTTTAGAAGCTCCGAGACTGAGTACTGTTATTTACAGCGCTCACGGATCTCCTTGTTAGATACTTGTTCATGGTACTGGATGCATAGAATACGATGAAGACAGTCGTGACCAAGACACACAGCTTACTACTGTTTTGAGCGTCAATAAGATTAATAAGGCTGTCCACAAAGTTAATAAACCGTTTTCCTTGCATAACTTTGTTGACTTCATTGTTGTCGGAAATATTGTAAACATTTTCAATAAAGTCTGCAAAGTTCAGCCAATTGCCGAAGACTTGTGGAGAATTTCCAACAAACCACAAACGAATGAGTATTTACATATATAATAGTTCATAATTCTTTAATTATGTACAAACCACAAACAAAAAGCGAAAAATGCTTAAGAAGATTGTTTTCTCACCTCCACGTCTGATTATTTCCTATGAAAAATTGCTGTAGAATCAAAAAGATGAAATTCTTGTGTGAATTGGACACATTTCATGTGTGCGCAATTTCATAAAATACTTATAACGCCCTGGAAGCCCCACATTAATACTAAGAAACAGTGTTGCGAGATGTATTTTTGTCATTTGGGTGCTATTTTTAGGCGATTGAGCATCCAATGCTTTAAATCAGGGTATTGTTCGAGTGATTTTTTTTAAATTGGATCTTATCCAACAGCTAAAACAGCTGCTATTTTACGCTTGAAACAATATTATTTGTTCTTTTTGATGATTATTGCACTTTTCATAAATTTTATGGTAGTTTTGACAGTAGTCTGTCACTACCTTTCACGCTAGGCTAACGTAAAAATATAGAAAATAATCATATTCATCGCCTAAATTCATTAGTATCATCATAAGCATTGATTCCAAAATTAAAAACTTTGAATATAGATGAAGATTCAAGCTCCGATCAAGCACGAAAAGTTTTCAAGGATAAATTTAAATTTGTTTTCAAAATTTATTACGTGTAGTCGCTACCACAATGAATAGCATTCGACAATATTTTCTCGTGGAAAATCGTGATTTTTACTTGAAGTCAGAATCAACGATAACTGCAAAAACAACTTGCAGCGGTGAGCTCCCAATAGTTCCTTCGCTGCATTTTTGCTTGTATGGCTGCTCTATCTTACGACAGGTATCTGGTAACATTGGTTTTGAACGAACAACTATAAGGTCATACCCTTATTGTCAAAAACGGTTTTGCCAGATGGGGTGCATTTAAAGTGATGGTGCACTTGCTCCTTCCTTACATCACCCCAATCCTTCATTACGACTTCTTCCCCTGCCTTTTGTTTTGCCCTAGAATATTGGCCGAAAAGCCCGATCTTCGGCAATCGGTCATCCTTCATCCGCAGAACATGTTCTAGCCATCTCAGATCGTCTCTCATTAGGACTTGTTATCATTGGAAGCTATTGAGAATTTTTCCTTTTGCTTTGAAATTTAATTGAAAATACCGCGAAATTTTATCTCCTCTGTATCAGCAAGATTTTTAATCAAAGCACCACAAGGAACTCCCATAGCTGTCAAATTTATCAAATGACATTTCCCTTCAGCTTATTTTTTAGTGCTTATTTCAGGATTCTGCTCTGCTTAACCGAAAATACAAAATTCACACTTACTAATGACGTAAGTTTCATTAAAACAGAACATCTCTGTTTCCGACAGAAAACGGGAGAAGTTATGAAGTTTTTCTAAGATTTCTAGCTAAGTGGGGACTTTTAGTTTTGTGTTGTTTTTTCGGATCTCTTATCCAAGCTCTGCAAGTTAGGGCAAGAACATCGAATACATTCTAAGTTCTAATTCTAACAAAAACTAAAAAAAAGTTTATAATGGACGATATAGGGTGACCCTTCAAAGTATCAAATCCCCTTAAAGGCTGGGAGATTGCATCTGAGCTTATCATTTTTTTAGTATGACTGTCTTTATTTCTAGAAACGGATTGACTTTTTAACTGTACATTAAAATAAATAATATTTTTTTTTGTTTTGCAGGTCAATATTGATGAGTGCGTGAACAACACTTGCATGCACGATTCCATTTGTATAGATGGCATTGGCAACTATACTTGTAGCTGCTTACCTGGGTATACGGGTTGGCTTTGTGAAACTGATATTGATGAATGTGAATCATCTCCTTGTCAAAATGGAGGCATTTGTATAGATCAAATTGGAAGTTACAGATGTAATTGCACTGAAGATTTTGTTGGTGATAATTGTGAGAAACCAAGAATTGTAAATTGTGATAATTTACCTTGCGTCCAAGGAACTTGTCAAAATATTTATGGTAAGTCTCATCTTTTGTCCAGGGAATTAGGATAATAGAAGGCCTTTGCCCATTGTATCTTTGCCCAGGGTATTGGGATAATACAACTCAAAGGAACTTGTCAAAATATTTATGGTAGGTTTCATCTTTTCCCCTGGGTTTAGGATAATAGAAGTTATAATGACTTTTATCTTTGTTCTGGTTAGTTTAGGTCACGGGTGGGGTGAAAGATCACTTACCTTGACAGGATTGTTAGCAAGGACGATGGTTGCAGTACTACTACTAATACTTATAACTCCCTTCAGGACCAAGCCGCCTGAAGGCAACACAGCTACACATACTTCTCTTCTATACTAATCTATTCAAAGCCTCCCTCTTTACACCCTCCCATCCCAACCGTGGACGACCTGCTTTCCGTTTAGCCCTAGACGGTTGGCTGAAAAGGACAATATTTGGCAATCGGTCATCCTTCATCTGCAGAACGTACAGCCTACTGTTTGAAATTCGACCAGTCAGCCGGCTACCCAGAACAATCAGTAGGTAATTTCTCTGGAAAACGTCTAGCAAATCTTCGTCCGCTTTTTGGAGCGCCCATGTTTTGCAGTTGAAAAGCTTACAGGAATAAAAAAAAAACGTAATGGAATTAAGAATAGGTTTCTAGAAGATGGTACAATGATGCAATAAATAAAAAAAGGATGCGTCCGGTGTTTTTCCGTAGATAAAAATCTTAGAAGAATAAGAAGAAAAGTCTTGGAAATGAGAATAGGATACTAGAAGATACGATAATAATGTCTCCATAATGTCAAGTATGACTCTTAAACTTAGCTGGTTCAAAGATCTAGGAAGAAATGCTAGATGTTTTCCAGAGCATACTCTAGGTACTCATTGAAATTACAGCATTTCAGGCAATAAAATGCACAGAGCAAATGCTTTTCTAGAGTTTGAAAATTTCTTCTCTGCGCTTCAATTAAAAATGTCGAAAGAAAATATCCCCTCTGCAATAAATTTAGAAAATATATTTTTTTGTCTTCGTTAAAAAAAAACGGAAATATTCCGTCCCTCTCCCTCTACATTTCTAAGCTCGCTTTCTTATGTGAACTTGTGTCTTATCTTTTTGAGTTTTAGCATTGCTCTTTACTGTTCCTTGCAAAACCTGTTTAATTTAATTGGTTTATAGACCTTTCCTTCAAAGCTTGAGCTACAGATTTATTGTAAAAGTTATCATCACAATGTGATCTCGAAGACTTTATCCAAGGGAAGTTTAGGGGCTTTGAAGTCCCCCCTCCCCCCAGATGTTTGTCTGACTAGTAAAAATGTAACGAAAATGAATATAAACAAAATTTAGTGCGTTTTTGAAATTTTTGTGCCCCTCCCGAAAAAATCTTTTTCTAACCCCACCCCCTCCAAAAAAAATCCTGAATACGGCTCTGGTAATCCCTTTTTGAAAGATCATAAACCATTCAAATAGGGGATTTAAAAGCTTTGCTTTTTTAACCTATCTAGTAGTAGTTCTTTGTGCCAAAATCAATCGTAGGGGAAGGGGCGAGGATCTCCCAACTCAAAAGATTTTTTTTCTGAAAAGGCGAAGAGGGATTCCTGGAAGATTTAAACACCAGCCATGAAACATTAAGACTGCACAAATTTACTTTTAATCAAGTACAAAGAAAGTTCAAATGAAGGATTATATGATGTTTTCTATGCTGCGTAAAACAATACGAGTTTTATACTCACGTATCTAGGTCTGTGTCTCTTTTAACATATTCCTATATTCTCTTGTAGATTGACCAATTTGCTTGGCCTTGGTAGGTAGTGGGGGGGGGCTGAGATAATTATATACTCGTCCTTTGTGCAGATTTAGAGCGAAGAATACAGTAATTAAATAAATATGTCATTTACTGTAAACTCGCTTGTTCTGTTTTCTTTAGTCGGTTTTAATGTTTTCCTATCGTCAACTTTTCTCCATGTCATCCGAAGTTTCTCTAGCATGCAGATAATTAAGTAAATTTTGTGAGTAAAATTAGAGCCTCTCACCTCCAAAGGATTTTGTTGGGCGAATTTAATTATGACCTGAGAAAAGTGATAATCCACGTTTGGCTCTGCTTCTTAGTCTTCTGCTTCTTAGACCTTGGTTTGCCCCCCTCCAAGACACTAGTTTGCCCCCCCCCAGCTGAAATTTAGTTTTTTCCAGAATCTTGTCAAAACTAAGATAAACCTGCATAATTTAACTATCAACAGAAACAGATCAGGATGTCTCCATGTCTCCATCTATCTAACTTTATATTCTTTCACGATTTTTTTTTAATTATTAAATAACATTTTTATTAATTTAGACGAAATCACTGGTATTGCATTTAACTACACTTGCTCCTGCTTCTATGCCTACGAGGGGGTCAACTGCGATAACCACATTGATTTCTGTGTTGATGATCCATGCAAGAATGGCGCCACCTGCGAACTCAGAGACGTCGAACCGGTATGCTATTTATTTCATATTTGAAAATATCTGTTATTGCTTAATTTTGTGAATTAAGACTCATAGATTATTTAAGACTCGTTACTTTTTACTACTGCTATTGCGACTGACAGTTCATTGCACTACTAAGTCGAGTGGAGTGACACACCCTTTTTCTCACTTTCACTCTTTTCAGAGCTTCACTCCCTCTCGCGAAGGTGGTTGAATCCTTGCTTATGACGTCTTGTCACCCCAGTGGGTGTCGCTTATTACTTAATACGTCACAACCGTGAGGTCACAGCCTGAATACGTTAATATTATTCATCATAGCCGATCTGCCACCTATATAAATTGTGACGTGATTAGAGGGGCTTTGAGGGGGGGGGGCTGCATCGCATCTCTAGAAGTGGATGCAGCGACACATTTAAATAGAGTTAAGGTACATTTCCAGGTATATTATAGGTTAGATTATAGGTATAGGTTATTACCTATAGTTTATATATATACCTATAGGTATAGGTATATGTTACAGGTATAGGTTAAGGTATATTAAGGTGTTTTGCCATTGAAGAAGCACGTTTTTAAATCAAAATGTTCAGTTTTACCCACTTTTAATGTCCCTCCCCCAAACTTGGTGGATGTAGGCTTTTGATTGAAAAGTCGTATTTTCTCTCATCAGCTTTAGTGTTGATAATTAGGCAATACGGTCTGATAATTGGTAAAATTTAGCATCATCTGATCAGCTAAAGTATAATTCATTGAAGAAAAAGAAGTTTCAATGAAACATTTACATTGTGAAAAAAACGTTATGTTAAGAATATTATTCGTTTTTTTCTAAAAAAAATTGTGTTTTTTTTTCTGGTTGTTCCTATAAGTTGACTGCAGATATTATCCCAAGGGAATTGTCCTACGGGAATTTTTTCTATGGAGGGGGGCGTAGCATTTGAAAAAGAACGGTCTTTTGCCAGAGTAGTGCCATGTTGTTGTTTTTTGTTTTTGTTTTTCAAGTTTGTGCATTTTTCATACATTTTTGGTCTTAAAGGGGGTCACGCCCTTTCGGCCTTCCTTATAGATAATCTTGATGAGGGACATCTCTCGTTTTATTTTCAGATAATAATCACACACATAATTATTTTCCAATGAACTTTAAATAAGAGGTTCGTTTCATACGACAAGTTTTCATCCAGCTATGATAGCTAGATCGACAAGATTTATTCTTGATGTAATATACAACCAATAATAGAGTATACTAATCCCCCCAAAGGCTCAGCACATCTCAGTTCCTTTCCAACTGACCCTCTGAAGTGACTTTTATCGTTTAGCCACAGTGTACAATAGGGAAACTAGAACGAAATAAAAAAGACAGAAGATTGTTAAGTATCTGGACTTATTTTTATGAAACTGGACATCGATCTCGAGAGGTCGCCCATTTCCATAAATCATGTACATCAGGTGTTGCTTGCCAAGCGTGCCAAGAACGGTGGAAACTGTCAAGCGCAGTGGAAACTGTTTTTAGCGTGGCGGATCTGTGTGGTATGCATGGATTTCTGAGATGAAGTAGTGGAAAATAAGCGCCCCCTCGGTCTGTCTGTATATTCGACATAATAAAATTTCAAAAGGGACGTAAGATCTTGAGTGTATAACCGAAGAAACTGATATTTCTGTTCGCAACAAGTCTTTTGTGAAAGAAGTTAATTGCTTTCGCAATATTATTTCTCAGGCTATTTCTCATAACCTATTTTTCAAATTAAAATGTTGCTTACGTATCGTCGGGTTATTTGCGTTGGTTCAAATGGTCTTGTGCCAGTCTCCCCCTATTTCACCGTTCGGCTATCTTCTCCCCTTGTGTCATTTCCTTAAATCTTTATGTCTAATTATTCTTTGGGTGCTCCCCCTCCAACCCCATCGGAATTCGAAAATTCTTCGAGCAATGAAGACTCCGGGACTGGCTTAGCCTACGAATGAAATCACAAACTGGAGGAGTAATTTCCTCAAGAACCCTCATAATCAAAGCTGGCAGACCGCCAACTATCTGGCGATTCTCAACGAAATTTGTCACCGGCCGAATTCGATATTTCGAAAGAAAAAATTTTAAGGTTCGGTAAAATAATGATCAAATTGACGAACTGTACTAAATTTGGTGCTGCTCTGCGTCATACTTTTGCGGTTTCAATTTTTATTTCACTAGTTATATACTTTGGGGAGGGAAAACTCTTCTATCCCCCATAACATTACGCCTCCGAGTTGGATGCATAGTAGTATTATGTGTATAGTATTGTAGCTTGTGAAGAATTGAAGCATAATTAGCAGACCTTGAACAAAAGAACTATTTCGTTTTTTACTTCCCGCAAAAAAACTTCTGTTTTTTAAATTAATCAAGATATTAATCTTTGCCTGTTTTTCTTTAAATTTAATGCAGAAGCAACAATGCAATGATCATTTAAATTTTTTCGAGGGGGGGGGGGGCAGTACCCTCATGTAGGAATAATTTATGTCGTTTTAAGTTTTAATGTTACTCTTTACTTTCAGCTGAGAAAAAATTATTTAATTTCTTATCGTTTTTTAAATAATGCCAAGAAATCCATCCTACACAAAATGGTGTACATGATTTTTGAAGGTGGGCAATCTCGACAGTTAAGCTAGAGTAACTATTTTTCTAAAGAAGATTTTTAAGGTTTTCAAAACCTAGGCAAAATTTTCGTATGTCTAATTTGTTTCACTAAACATCTCTCCCCTGCCCCCTGATATACACCAAAAAACATTAGACATACAGGTGTGGAATAGTAAATAAACAAGAAAAAGTTGGAAAGTAACCTGACAACCAGAAAAATATCACAGAAAAAAACAATGCTAATAGGTTCTTATTCATATGATTTCTCTTTATACATTACAAATAGTTTTATTCTGTCTATTAAATAGTAAAAAAAAGGAAATAATATGAATAAATAAATATAACAATAAGTAATACTTCTTTGAAGATACAGCTTTGACTAGTTTCAGAACCATATTCTCCAACCCCTAAGTGGCAAGGGGTTGGGATACGTTGCACAATTTGTTCAAAAAAACTGTATGGAACATTTCACAATTCGCAAAAAAATTAACAAAATAGTGAATTAGCTGAAAAAAATCACATATAAGGCAAAAACCATAATTGAAATAAAAATGTCTGATTAAGGAACTGAACCCTTGCCATTCTGATTCAAAGTCCAACGCGCTAGTAACTGAACTACGGTGGCTGATGATTGAGTTCAATCTATTTGTTGTTGTAGGACCAAGGTGTGCAACTTACAGGCCTTTTCCCAAAGACTATGTTATTACCAAAAGCATACTTATTGGATTTTATTTAGCAAATACATTTATAATTGGCTATTATAAAACATTGATTATAAAGAGGGAGAGCATTAAACTATATTTGGCGAAGCTCAACTTTTGCGAACAGGAGGAGGGGAAGGGGTACGTCAAGTAATTGCCATTTGGAATTTTAAGATTCAATATTTATTCTTCTATGAATTTCTTCCTCTTAAGAATATTTGATATTTTAAAAATCATTTTGCGAGCCCCAACGTCGGCCGACAATGTTAAAGAGTTCATAGTGAATTCTCTCAACGGACTAATGAGACTTACTAAGGGGGCTGTGAGGGCGAGTATACGGGAGGGGCTCTTTTAAATAGCCAGTTAAGAGTTTTTGGACCATAACCGTAACAATGGTACCACTTCATGCTTCCAAGCTCTCCCACTTAAGAAGTGGCACCAAAAGTGCCGTTTTAGTGCTATATGACACTCACAGATGGTAGAACTGATCCATGTAGATATGAGCAATAGCTTTCAAATAGGCCATTAAATATATCTATAAGAAGTTCTGTATGCCCACTAGCCCCAGCGTTTCCACTTGATACATGGCACCCATAGTGCCATTTTTAGTGCCATTTGGCTCTTGCAGATGGTGGATTTTACAGGGGAAATTGAGATATGAGTAATATCTTTTATATGAACTATAAAAAATCTGTCTACGGTGTTTTGGTAGCCCCACTCATTTAGAAATGGCACAAACAGTACCATTTTAGTGCCATATGGCATTTGCAGATGGCGGATTTATAAAAAGCACATAGATATGAGAAATATCTTTTGAATGAGTCATTAAGCATCCCTCTATGATGTTCTGGTAGCCCGCTAGGCCTGCTAAAAAAAAAAGGAAAAAAAGGATACAGATCAGTGTTACCGATGCAAAAAAGTGATTTTCCTTGTTGTTCAAGGAGCGGGACTGTAATTTTTCTGTAAAAGGTTTTGACCATATGGTATACTTTTCATTTTGATCTGACGCTATTTTGAGGGGTTTCAGACTTTTTTCGAAATCACCATAAATTTCTTTTCGCAGTAAACTTTTAGACGAACCGAAATAATAGTTACCATTCCTGAGTCAGTGTCAGATGGCAATGTTTTTCACTAGGCAGTTTTTTTCAAAGTGCGCTTTTTAACTTTTGGTTACTATGGGGTTTGGTTCGCTCTTTACTAGGTTGCATCTCCCGCTGCAACCATGATACTTCCGCCGTGGTAAGTGAAGCGTAACCATAACTTTTTTCAAATTTATGGGATAGTTTGTGCAAAGGGATGTCTGCAAATATGTTTTTATCGAGGGGGCCCACTACCAGGAACCATATACAAAAAGGTAGTGCATGCCAACCGAGGCGGAAGCGAGTCGGGCGTGGCAAAAAGTGTGCCACCCGGTGCAGATAAAGGTCCAAGCTTGGCAGAACTGTGAGGCACACGTGGCGTCCTATGATATACACCAAGCCGTGGAAAATATGCGCCACCTCGGTTTATATATATGTATATATATCTATCTATATAAAAATAAGTTGTCTGTCTGTGGATGGATGGATGGATGTGTCAGGTGACGTCACCTGAAAAAACTGGATTAGGTGACGTCAAAACTGAAAAAACTAAAAAAAGGCAAAAACTACAAAAAAAACTAAAAACTAATAAAAAAAATAAAAAAGCTAAAAAACTAAAAAAACTATAAAGGTAAAAACCAATAAAAAACTAAAAAAAAAACTGAAAAAACTAAAAAAAGGCAAAAACTACAAAAAAAAACTAAAAACTAATAAAAAAAGTAAAAAAGCTAAAAAACTAAAAAAACTAAAAAAACTAAAAAAAGGTAAAAAACTAAAAAAAATAAAAAATAAAAAAAAAAATAAAAAAAAGGAAAAAACTGAAAAATAAGCTAAAATAAAGGTAAAAACCAATAAAAAACTAAAAAAAAAAGGAAAAAACTAATAAATGACGACACTCAAAGAGAAAGCGACCAGGACAAAAGGAATGTTCGATTAGCAATCAACAAAGCACCGGGACACAGGGAGTATAAATGACGACCAGGACATAAGTAAAAAAAAAAAAACTATCTATATATATAAAAATAAGTTGTCTGTGGATCTGTGGATCGTGGATCAGGTGACGTCACCTGAAAAAACTGGATCAGGTGACGTCAAAACTGAAAAAACTAAAAAAAGGCAAAAACTACAAAAAAAACTAAAAACTAATAAAAAAAATAAAAAAGCTAAAAAACTAAAAAAACTAAAAAAAGGCAAAAACTACAAAAAAAACTAAAAACTAATAAAAAAGCTAAAAAACTAAAAAAACTAAAAAAAAGGCAAAAACTACAAAAAAACTAAAAACTAATAAAAAAAATAAAAAAGCTAAAAAACTAAAAAAACTAAAAAAAGGTAAAAAACTAAAAAAACTAAAAACTAAAAAAAAACTAAAAAAGGTAAAAACTAAAAGAACTAAAAAAGAAAAAAATAAATGACGACACTCAAAGAGAAAGCGACCAGGACAAAAGGAATGTTCGATTAGCAATCAACAAAGCACCGGGACACAGGGAGTATAAATGACGACCAGGACACAAGTAAAAAAAAAAATTAACAAAACTAAAAAGAAGGTAAAAACTAAAAAAAACTAAAAAGAAAAAAAAACTAAAAACTAATAAAAAAACTAAAAAATCTAAAAATCTAAATAAACTAAAAAAGAAAAAAAAAGGAAAAAAATAAAGGAGAAAAACAAAACTAAAAAACGAATGTATATACAGACCGGTACACCGGGATACAAATGACGACCGGGACACAGGGAATATAAATAACGACCGGGACACAGGGACACAACTACAACGGGGACACCGGGGGAAACAGGGGGATATAAATGACGACCGGGACAAAAAAACTAAAAAGAAATAAAAACTAAAAACTAATAAAAAAACTAAAAAATCTAAAAATCTAAATAAGCTAAAAAAGAAAAAAAAAGGAAAAAAATAAAGGAGAAAAACAAAACTAAAAAACGAATGTATATACAGACCGGGACACCGGGATACAAATGATGACCGGGACCCGGGACACAGGGAATATAAATGACGACCGGGACACAGGGACACAACTACAACGGGGACACCGGGGGAAACAGGGGGATAACCTGACAATCTATTTATATGCAAAGACAATGGGACAGCAAAGAATGTTGTATATTCGCAAGTTTTACGTAGTTAAAACCATATATATATATATCTATATTCACAGGTGGGACATAGGGACACAACTACAATGGCGCGTAACTATTATGGCGCGTAACGACTTACGCGCGCGGGGGGGCTTGGGGTGGCTGTTGGGGTGCCGCGAAGCGCCACCCCAACAGCTAGTATATATATATATATATATATATATATATATATATATATATATATATATATATATATATATATAGGCATACGTAATAGTAAAATGAAAATTTCCAAACGATAGTTTCAATTCGCTTTATTGTGTCTTATTGGTTTGACACTATAATAAGAATTTTGCGCCATCCCAAAAATACGTTATATCTCCTTTCCTCAACTAAAAACAAGTTGGAGTTGGAATATTCACCGGCAGGAGAGGATCTAGAGCAAGATTGTAGGGGGAGCAATGTGACAGGGGGGGCCAATAATTGACCAAATTGACAAATTTATTTTAACAGAGTGAACAACAGAAGAAAAAAATAAAGGAATGAGGGCGCTAGGAAAACTTTGGGGGAAGGAGGTCTCCCCCTCCCTGGGTCCGCCAGCGTTCAGATTTTTCTATAAAGATTGTAAGTATACATTGAAAAAACTCAAAAAGAATTTTTAGTATTTTAAAATTTTATATTGTATAACGTACCGCTATTTGAAATACTTCACCCTTTTTACTTACTCATCTTATTGATCGTGTATTTTATTTTGAAAATGTATTTATTTCTTTATTTGTTAGTATTTTAACCTCTCCTTCCTATTGGTTATCTTGTTGTTGTCCTTATTTCTTTCTTTTCTCTTTGTTTAAGGAATTTAAAAGATAAATCACCTCTTGATGACGTTTTCACTTTCACTTTTCATCAATGATGTGTTACTAGGCGAAGCTGCCAAATTTGCAACTGGTGTATTACCTGATTGCTCCTCTTTAAGGAGTGAGAAACCCATTAGTTCTGTTTCCGAAAACTTGTCTAGTGTCTTGCTTTCGCTATATTTTTAGTACCAGCTAATATTTTACAAAAATTCTTTTTTAGAAAATTTTCATAACACGCGATGCAAAATAGCTTAAAAAATTATGCAAAGTTCCATAAGCTACAAAAAATAATTTGTTTTATAATGATTGGCAAACCTGTTACGTTAATGCCTTATAAATATTTTGTTATTTACAAATATGATTGTGCCTCAAACTAATGAGTAAGGAAAATAAATTACCTTGGTAATGCTTGGTATACTTTTTGTAGCCTAGCTACTTGCCATATTTTTGAAGGGGTATAGGTTGTCCCAGAGTTGCTGCCTACTTAGCAGTGATTCTGGTGGTTTCAATCTGCCCTCATATCCTTCTATATACTAAATTGCTCTGCTGTCCAGGGCTGCCAAATTTTTTTTAAGGAGTGTGTCATATGTTTGCCGAAAATGTGCTTTTTGTGTCATCTCAGATTCCATAATGTGTCACAAAATGTGACATAATATTTTGCTGCAAGTAGTATCATATTTAATTGTCAAATCTTTATTTAGAGTTTTGAATATGTAATCTTTTCCAAATCAGATCAAAAAGGAGTAAACTTAACCTTATCCTATTATCTTGGGATCATGACCTTTTTGTGACGTCATGAAAGAAATAGAAACATTCGATTAAATTAATGTTACACACTATGAATTTGTGTCTGGGCGGCCAACGAGGCAATTTTACATTTATAAAAGTTTTAGGGACAATCAATTGCGACAGCAAATTGAAAACAGACTTTTCGTATGACGTCGTAATCGTAATCGGCTTTATTAGCTAAGCTTTTTATTAACTCAATATGTAAGCCATTCAACCAGCTTCAATCTAATATTTTTGTCATATTTTTTGGTGCCTTTTTAGGCCAGATGGATTATTCTAAAGGAAAGACATCTCTGGAAATTTGTAATCTTGTCCGAGGTTGGAAACCCCTCCTGTACTCCTAAAAATGGGAGTTGCTGCTTATGCACACAGCTTTGGTAAACTGCATGCTGTTTAATTTTTACTATTAAGCACGTACCAGTTGGCTAAATCAAATACTCAATCAAGAAGCCAATTAAGTTCAGATATTCAGCGTGCATTTTGATTTGAACATTCCGCCTATGGCTGTTTTTTTTTCGCGTGGTTTAAATTTTAAATACGGTGATTACCATTTAAAAATCAAGACTAGGATGACAAAAATGTGTCATTTTTTTTAAATGTGTCATTTTCGTCGATTGTGTCAACATTTCTTCTGAATGTGTCATTGTGTCACGCAACATCAAATTATGTCATTTTGACACAAAATTTGTCAATTTGGCAGCCATGCTGCTGTCTACTTTAAGAAAACAGAGAAGTTCTCTGAGTTTACTTGTAATCAGGAAGATTAAGAGATAGATTTGGCAACAGCAGAATTTTGGTATATATCAACTCTAAAGGTACATTTTACAGAATATGGTACAATAAGATTTGACTGGTCGTCAGGACGCAGCGAGCAGAGGAATTGTAGTTTTTATTTGTTTTATCTTCTAGAATTTTAAGTTTTCCTTTACACATTAATTTAAGGGCCTGTTGTTGAACTCTTACATCATAATATAGCATGAAGCAGCAGAGCCATCTGTACGGTAAGTACAAAATAGGAGAGCAGCTATTTGGAGGAGTGACACCAAAATAATCTCTCCAGGGGAAAGGAGGTCTCCCAAATATCTTTGAAAGAAAATTTAGTGATTTTATTGACACGTGTGACAATAATGGGCCATGGGCAATGATGCAAAACGATATAGTATGAAAAATATACTTATCTTTTTTTAGGGGTATGCGTGCAAGTGTGTCCCTGGCTACGAAGGGTTTAACTGTGAAATTGACATTGATGAGTGCTCACCAGTAAACCCGTGTAAAAATAATGGATTATGCATTGATGGCGTCAACTACTTTGAGTGTGATTGTACAGGAACTGGTAAGTTTTAATCATAACTATTGCTCTATTTTGTTTTTGATTAAACAACTCAAATCTTAAATGCAGGGATAAAGGCACCAATGCAGGATTTTTTAGGGGATGTTTTGGTTTAAATTATCTTAACTGAATTATCAGAAAAATATACTGCCTTTGAAGAACAAGCCGTTTCCCAAGGTAGCTACTTAAAATGGCCATGCAAAAGAATGGCCGTAGCCAGTTAAGAGTAGCCACAGCCGCTAGAGTGGCCATATTTACTAAAAACAATGGCCGTAGCCACACTTTTAGATATTTCTTTTTAAACATTTAATGAAAAAGATACAGTTTGAAAATATCACTGAGTTTTCAGTAAAATAATATCTAGACAATATTTATATATTCAATAGAGAATCCAGAATATACTAAAATTATAAATAACCCATAAAGTACCCTTGATCGCGGGTCAGTGTGAACTCAATGAGAATAGGGGCATAATTTGTAATGGGACAGGGGGGGGGGTCAACTGCACTTTTCAGATCTTGATTTGCCCCCCCCCCCGAACCTGGTTTACTCCCCCCATCTCCGTCCAAAATTCAGTTTATACAAAAATATATTTTCATAAGATAAGTCTGCATAATTTAAGAATCCACAGAAACGCGTCAGTTTTCTTTGGTATATCTTTACCTTTATGATACTATGTGCCTAATTTTTCAATTTTTGCTGTCATTTTCACTTGATTTATGAAAATCGGCTGTAACTTTGCCCCCCCTCCAGGATTTTGATGAATTTGCGCCACTGAGCCCTTTTCACCCTGTCTTCTCCTTTTTGTCATTATAAATGGGACTCTTATTTTCCATTGTAATATTGAATTGAAAAGATAAATAATGTAAATTTATAGAAGTATATTTCTTGGGAACGAAGGTCAGGAGAGGGAGCAATTATAATGAAATAAACATGGTTAAAAAACAAAGCACTTGGCTTAATAATATATGGACGGATTAAATATGTGGTTTGAACACAGGGAAACAGAGAGTTTGCTTGTCGAAGATACTGTTGCTCATAAAACTTTCGCATTACAAAAAAAGACAACAACTTTAACGTTCTTTATACTGAATAAATATTTAGCAAAGGAACAAGTGGTAAATACAACAACGGGTTAAAAGGCGGGGTTATTCAGCCTTCTTCTGTAACAACCACTTAAGGAGTAACATTATTGGCTAAAAAAATGTAATTACTGTCGTCATAAAAATCAACCAATGTTATTAAAGTACCATTTCTAACAAGGAACTATAGAACAGCAATATCTCTTTTTCTCTTTGGTTTCTTTACTCCATCTTTTACTGCTATCTTGTTTACTGCTCCTATATCTATTGAATTTTAACCTTTATCCCTTTTTCCTTTTAGGATACCGTGGATTGACCTGCGATATTGACATTGACGAATGCTTAGATCAGCCTTGTGAAAATGGAAACTGTACCAACTATGAAGGCTCATTTGAATGCGAATGTGAGGTGGACTTCTGTGGGAAATTCTGCGAGTATAGGGATCCATGCCTTATTCAGGTAATTTTCATTACCTGTTCATTTAAATAATGACGAATAATCGTCATTTTAATAATGAATCTTTTGTTGTTGTAAGTTCATTTAAGGTATGAAGCCACCTACCTTTCAATGAGATTCCTCGTCTTGCGGGGGAAATCATCAGGGAATTTTTTAAAGTCATCTTGTGGATATTTTCGATGTGTATGATTGAAAGGCCCTAAGTAGGACATCTGGGCCTAAGTAGAAAGAACTAAGTAAGCCTCTTTACGGTACATGCATCCATGCCTTATTTAGGTAACTTTTAAGATCATTTAAGTCCATCAAATCCCCCACCTCGGCACCATACTTTTTGTCTTACGGAGGAGATGGCTAGCGGAAAAACCGGGAAACTTGTTCAAATCATCATTTAAATTTTACGGTACATACATCCATGCCTTATTTAGGTAACTTTTAAGATCATTTAAGTCCATCGAATCCCCCACCTTGGCACCATAATTTTTGTCTTACGGGGGAGATGGCTAGCGGAAAAACTGGGAAACTTGTTTAAATCATCATTTAAATTTTACGGTACATACATCCATGCCTTATTTAGGTAACTTTTAAGATCATTTAAGTCCATCGAATCCCCCACCTTGGCACCATAATTTTTGTCTTACGGGGGAGATGGCTAGCGGAAAAACTGGGAAACTTGTTTAAATCATCATTTAAATTTTACGGTACATACATCCATGCCTTATTTAGGTAACTTTTAAGATCATTTAAGTCCATCGAATCCCCCACCTTGGCACCATAATTTTTGTCTTACGGGGGAGATGGCTAGCGGAAAAACTGGGAAACTTGTTTAAATCCTCATTTAAATTTTACGGTACATGCATCCATGCCTTATTTAGGTAACTTTTAAGATCATTTAAGTCCATCGAATCCCCCACCTTGGCACCATAATTTTTGTCTTACGGGGGAGATGGCTAGCGGAAAAACTGGGAAACTTGTTTAAATCATCATTTAAATTTTACGGTACATACATCCATGCCTTATTTAGGTAACTTTTAAGATCATTTAAGTCCATCGAATCCCCCACCTCGGCACCATAATTTTTGTCTTACGGGGGAGATGGCTAGCGGAAAAACTGGGAAACTTGTTTAAATCATCATTTAAATTTTACGGTACATACATCCATGCCTTATTTAGGTAACTTTTAAGATCATTTATGTCCATTGAATCCTCCACCTCGGCACCATATTTTTTGTCTTACGGAGGAGATGGTTAGTGGGAAAAACTGGGAAACTTGTTTAAATCATCATTTAAATTTTACGGTACATACATCCATGCCTTATTTAGGTAACTTTTAAGATCATTTAAGTCCATTGAATCCTCCACCTCGGCACCATATTTTTTGTCTTACGGAGGAGATGGTTAGTGGGAAAAACTGGGAAACTTGTCCAAATCGTCATAGCAACATATTCGATGTACAGGATTAAAAGGCCCTAAGCCGGATCCTTGGGTCTAAGCTGGAAAAGCAAAGTAGGGTTCATTTGAATCTTCAGTGTGAGGCAGACATCTGTAGAAAATTTTACGATTTTAGCGATCCATGCCTTATTCAGAATCTTGAGTGTGAGGCTCAACTTCTGTAGAAAAGTGCCAGTATGGGGATCCATGTCTTATTCTGGTAACTTTCAAGGTTGTTTAAGGCCATTAGGCTCCCCGTCTCAGAACCAAATTCCTCGGTTCACCAAATAAATAGGAAAATTGTTTGCTGTCCTTGACTGAAAAGCCGTATGTTGGACCCTCATAAGAAGTTTTATGACAAATTTTATTTCCAAAACCTACCACCGGGGTGTTTATGGCAGTAGTGTTTTTTTGTCTTGTTTCTATGGGGTAGAGTGCCCTGATTCCAGGGTCCCTAACAAAAATTCGCTTTGTAGGGGCAGAAAGAAATTATCTGTGGTAAAAATGAAAGGAGCTTTAATCTAAAATGTGCTTGAAAATTGCTTCAGCTAATAGTTTTTACGGAAATTTAATATTATATTCTAGCCTCTCACAATTCTAAGGAAAATCGTTCGATGAAAATATAATGAAAAATTAAGTAAAGTCGTTTCAAAATCATCATTGGTGACAATTGATGATCATTAGGACTTGCATTAAAAAAAAAAAAATGTTAAATAAAAGAATCCTGTCAGTTCTTTGTGTCACAAGTATAGAAAAAACTAGAATATTAACACTTTTATTTTAACATGAGCAATAATGAGCATGAAGGCAATAATTGAGCATTGAGCATGTGGTTGATGAGATTGAGCATGCAAGTGATTTTCCATAATTATGATAATTTGCTTGTGGAGTGCACCCAAAATAAACCGTTTTCTGAGAGAAAAAGTAAGTGTCAGATACGCCCTTTTGTAGAATGAAATGAAACCAAGTTGCCATGTTGACCATTTTTATATTGTATATTTATTTTTGTATTTTTACGTATAAATTTTTCACATTTTTTTATTATATATTATTCTTTATTATATTCATTATCATATTATTTTATTTTGTATTTTTATTATATCTTTAATTGTAAATCCATGTATTTTATATTATGATGGTCACTATACGTTTTTTTTTTTTCGCAGACTGAAAGCTGTTTAAATGGTGGAACATATATATTATATATTCTTTATTTTATTCTTTATATTATTTATATATTCTTTATATCTATTCTTTATTTGTTATATATTATATATTATTCTTTATTATATTCATTATCATATTATTTTATTTTATATTTTAAATTTTATATTTATGTATTTTATATTATGATGGTCACTATACGTTTTGTTTTTCGCAGACTGAAAGCTGTTTAAATAGCGGAACATATATATTATATATTCTTTTTTTTATTATTTACATTATTTATATATTCTTTATATTTATTTTATTTATTTGTTATATATTATATATTATTCTTTATTATATTCATTATCATATTATTTTTTTTTTATTTTAAATTTTATGTTTATGTATTTTATATTATGATGGTCACTATACGTTTTTTTTTTTTTCGCAGACTGAAAGCTGTTTAAATAGCGGAACATATATATTATGTATTCTTTATTTTATTATTTACATTATTTATATATTCTTTATATTTATTTTATTTATTTATTATATATTATATATTATTCTTTATTATATTCATTATCATATTATTTTATTTTATATTTTTAATTTTATATTTATGTATTTTATATTATGATGGTCACTATACGTTTTTTTTTTTCGCAGACTGAAAGCTGTTTAAATGGCGGAACATATATATATTGTATATTCTTTATTTTATTCTTTATATTATTTATATATTCTTTATATTTATTCTTTATTTATTATATATTATACATTATTCTTTATTATATTCATTTTCATATTATTTTATTTTATATTTTGAATTTTATATTTATGAATTTTATATTATGATGGTATACACTATACGTTTTTTTTTGCAGACTGAAAGCTGTTTAAATGGCGGAACATATATATATTGTATATTCTTTATTTTATTCTTTATATTATTTATATATTCTTTATATTTATTCTTTATTTATTATATATTAAACATTATTCTTTACTATATTCATTTTCATTTTATTTTATTTTATATTTTGAATTTTATATTTATGAATTTTATATTATGATGGTATACACTATACGTTTTTTTCGCAGACTGAAAGCTGTTTAAATGGCGGAACATGCGTTCCTATCTGCAACTTCACTGGCCCGTCTGGAATAGCTAATTTTATCTGTGCCTGTACTGAGGGATGGGGTGGAGAAGTCTGTGCCGTTGAGGTTTGTAATTATTCCTTCTTTCTTTTATTTACCTTCTGCCAGGAGATATTTTTAACGGGTATTTTTCCATGTTCGCTTTTACTTTAGTTTTTTTTCCCTTCATGAGATGATAAAAATACCTGACACTTTTGCCATTTACGTAGTATCATCATCTCTGTTAATTTTTCACCTTATGTGGGATGGTTTAATTTTGATATATTCTGCAGTTTCTGTAATATTTTAAACAACGTTTTTTACCTTCTACGTTTGATATAATTATTTGACATTATCCCCTTTTGTGACCTTTTGTGACATAATATGTTTTTTTAAATTAACCTTCTGTAAGATAATATGTTTATCTGAAATCGCCCCCTATCTTATCTAATATTTAAAAAGATATATATTCTTTGGGGTGATATAATTTCTGTTCGTTTTGAGTTTTAATGGTGCTCCTTACTTTCGTTTAATTTTTTTTTAATTTAATAATTATCTGCCACTTCCACCATTCCATCTACCTTAAATCTTTTGCACTTTTACTTTCTGTTAGATGATATACTTATCTGATATTCATCAGTTTTGCTTATTTTTTTGTATCTTTTGTGAGATGTTATGTTTGCCTAATATTCCCCCCTATTTATCAAAAATATTTGTTTTATCTTCTTGGGAGTGAAATATTTATTAGAAATTTTGTATTTGTTTATGGCATCTTTTTACCTTCTGTGAGAGGATATATTTATCTGACACTCTCTACATTCTCTCTTTCTTTTTTTTGTGAGGTAATATAGTTATCTAGCGCTTCCCCATTTCATCTAATACTGTAAACTTTTTTTGTGCTCTGTGAGGTGATATGATTATCTGAATTTTTTTCATTATCTATATTACGTTTTTACCTTCTATGAGTTGATGCAATTATCTGATTTTATCTTTTTTTCTTTCGTTTTTTATGTTTTTTTTTACCTTCCTTGAGGTAATATCTGACATTTTTCCTATTTGCGTGATTTTAAACTTCTTTTTTATGTTCTATGTGATGATTTATCATCGAGCCTTCCTATTTTCTATACTACCTCTTTCTTCTTATTTTAAGAATGTGGGATATGATACGATTCTGTCATATTCGTTTATTGTCTCTTCCGTTTATAATCTTTTTTTACCTTTTGTGAGATAATATAATTACCTAATTTTTTATGTATCTTTTCTTTCTTTATTTTGCCTTTTTCAAGGCAGACTAGGGTTTTAAACTGAGTTTTATAAAAATAAAGTCAACTTTAATTTTAACCTAAATTTAGACCTTCAGTAAGTCCATTTTTTCATCTTTTTTTCGTTGTCAAAGATAAAGCCGAATTTAAGGCTTTGTGGGGCATGCGGATTGTGGCACGCGAGTCATTAATTTAATGAGTCGTTAATTCTTTAATTTCTCTATTTTATTTATCCCTTCAAGAAGTCCTTCCAGTTAACCTTCGATATAGAAAAACGATTATTTGTTTTTGTTTTTTTTTTGGGGGGGGGGATCGATTACAATTAATGTAGATATCCGTGTTAGGGCTCAAATTCTATTTGGAGGCCCAGATAAAAGTTTACTTAGTCCACTTTTGGTATTTTTTAAGTACAAACATGATTTGGACTATGACTTTATGTGTTATTTCAGCATTTCGGTTCTTTTTTTTATCTTATTTTTTTTATTCTTTATTATTTTTATTCTTTTATTATTTTATTCTATTTATTTATTTGATTTTTTTCTTTTATTATTTTTTATTCTTTATTCTTTTCTCTTATTTTTACTGTTTTTTGTCTGATTCATTTTCTTATTTCTCTTATTCAGTGTTATTTCATCTGTTATTCTATTTTATCTTTCGTAAGGTAATTAACATAGCTCTAAAACATAACACTATCTTTTTTAATGTTAGTTTACAATCTTTAATCGAAATCAACCAATTAGAATGAAAATCAAATATATATATGTTATATGAAACAAAATATCAATTATGATGAAAATAAAATACAGTATTGATTTTTAGGCAGTATTTTTGGACTCAATTTTATAGTGGACTTAAGCATATTTTAGTATTTTTTTTTTTACTACCGAGAAATTTCACCTTTAGTTTTTCTATATAGTTATCTAGTTCGCATTCCATTTCATTTTATTTTTATACTACCGAAGTTCAATTACAGCTTTTCTATATATTTCATATAGTTTTTCTTTATACTTCTTATCACCTTTAGCTTGTTTTATATATAGAACTTTAAGCTTTTCAGCTAAATTCTTCAGCTTCGCAATACATTCCCGAACTAAGCTCTAATTGCATTGACTATGAGGTTTGATTTTCGAGTTTAGGCCAGGGCTTTTCAATTTCTCTAGTATTGGGATTCTAGACCATATAAAAGATACCCCCCCCCCACATTTCTACGTGCACTTACACATAAATATATACCTTTGCACACGGAGAGAGGGGGTTCTGATATTAGTTCGAAGGGGTATTCATGGGACAACTGAAAAATATTGGCCTTAAATGCATTTTTTTTTCGTGTTTGGGAAAACTGAAATGGATAAATTTGACTAAAGATTGTAAACTAACTTAAAAAAGGATAGTATTATGTTTTAGAGATATTTGAATTACCTTAAGAGAGATAAAATAGAATAACAGAAGAAATAACACTGAATAAGAGAAATAATAAATAAAATAAAAATGAATCAGACAAAAAACAGCAAAAATAAGAGAAGAATAAAGAATAAAAAATAATAAAATGATAAAAAATAAAATAAATAAAGATAAGTAAAAAATAAAATAAGATAAAAAATTAATTTATAAAAAATATTATAAAAATAATAAAATAAAATAAATATGATAAAATTTATAAATAAAAATAAGAGAAGAATAAAGAATAACAATAATAAAAAATAAAATAAATAAATAGATCGATGTTACATTGGTCATAATAACTTTTGGATAAAGCAGTTACCAGTTTGAATCTCTGAAGTTATATTTATCCACTTTGATCCAATTCTTAAACTCTTTAATTGCTAGTAATTGTATATTCTCTTCATTTTGAAGTAGGCCTACCAACATCATCAAATTATAGCATTTTCTGTCCCCTGGATCCGTATTTAGCCTATTCATACCGGCAAAAGACTATTTTCTAAGTTTTTTCTTTCGATGTTTTGAGAAAATGAAGTTTTTAGGACAGTACTACATTGTCGTCTCTGTTGCCGCGTTGAACAAAGTATAAAAAATAATTATTTAAATTTGACACCGCTTGTGGTTTCTAAAAATTCAAACACTAATAAGATGTTGATTCCTTAAGACAACTACGATTTCTACGATTTTAAACTTCATAATTGCAGATAAATGTGGTTTTATTTCGAAAGTTGAATGTTTTGCTAATTTTAAAATTCATATAGTTAAGTAAGTTTTGATTTAACCAATCAGATTTGTCCAATCAGGATTAAACCAATCAGATTTCGTCCAGTCAGAAATTAACCAATCAGGTTTTTATCAATAAGAGTTTAATTAATTATATTCCAAAAACTAGATTTTTTCACTGTCGTTGGTACTAATAATATCAAGTACCTTTTATCCGTTTTATATCAATTAGCTTTATGTATTAATTTTATTTTTTACTTATTTTTATCCTTTTTTAACAGGTTGTGGCCTTTGCCCATAACGGTGTAGATGTTCTTGCCATTGTATTGCCAATCGCCATCATTCTCTTATTGATTATAATAGCATCAGTTACAACCTTTGTCATGATGGCGAGAAAAAAGCGCGCCACACGGGGCACCTATTCACCAAGCCGCCAGGAAATGTTTTCTCCACGACTAGAAATGGGAAATGTGATGAAGCTGCCGCCCGAAGAGAGGCTAATTTAAACTTTTAAGTAATATTAGAAAAGGGACCAATAGTTATTTTTTTCCAATTGTTGTATATTTCTTATGTACAGATCGGCAAACCAAATAGTATTATGTAGAATTTTTTTTTTTGAGTGAGAGAGCACAAAAAAAAAATAAAAATACGCATTCTAAATCTTGACTGCTATTAGAAAGCAGTCGTTGTTTTATCAGGCATGAAAGATACTAGCGATTTTTATGCAGCGATATTTTCAGTTCGATGATTAAACTATTTACAAAAGGTAGAAATGTTTTTATAACGTGTTTGGAAAAAAAAATAAGAAACTTATGGTTATCTCAAGAACTAAGCAAAATATAAGAAAACAAATTGAACGAATCGAGTGAAAAAATGACATTATAGTGACAAATAAGTGATATTATAGTGTATAAATATCCAATTGGAAGATTAGTGAATCAAGCAATCCTTTCTGGAGAAGCCACCCGCCGTCCAATGCTGGATTAAACATATCGTTGTCTAAACTTGAACAATTAGTATCTTTCGAAAAATATGTATATTTAGGATATTTCTCATAGTTTTCTAGTGAAGTATATTGAAACGTTTTTCGAAAAATATGTATATTGTAGGATATTTCTCATAGTTTTCTGGTAAAATATGTTGAAATGTTTTTCGAAAAATGTGTATATTTTAGGATATTTCTCATAGTTTCCTGGTGAAATATGGTGAAACGTTTTTCGAAAAATATGTATATTTTAAGACATTTCCCATAGTTTTCTGGTGAAATATGGTTTTTCGAAAAATATGTACTTTTCATGCAAATTGATGATTTTATGCCGTTGCGTCAAACCACACCTTCTTCACCCCTTCTGTCATTGTAAGAAATCTGCCTACCGTACCTGGATATACCATACAAAATTGAATATGAAGAAATTGATGCGGTGTGTACTTTTTAGATGGCAGCACCTCTTTTGGGTATTAAAGATAAATGGAAAGCGATCATATTATTCCGAATGACATGTGACGCAGGGAGTGCCCCAGAAATTGATAATAACTAATTTTTATTTTCCCTCTAAGACTGTGAATAACAGAAAATTATGAGCAATTTTTATCACTAAAAATGTATAATGAACTATAATGTTAGTCACTTTTAAGTATTATAATCAGTTTTTAGGGGGCTACATTTGCTGTTTCTGTTATTTCAGACGGAAGTTGATAATACATTTTTCATAATTATTAATAAAATTTTACTTTTGGAGCACACCTATAGTGCTCATTGTTAAGATTTATTGAAATTTTCTAAATTTGATGTATTTTTGTCAAGTCTTCTTCGCATCACTTAAGATGTACCTTATACTAAGAGAAACCTCCCAAGTGCTTTGATGCCATGTTAGCCTTTCTTATGTTATTGTTTGTTATTTTATTCTGTTCAATCTGTATTTTCCTGAAGGAGATGTACACATCGAGTAATTGTGATAAGTATTCTTGTATGCTGGGAGTTTCGAACCAATTCTGAATCCCACATATTGAAATGCAGATAAGAAACGTCAAGTAAAAATAATATCTAATAATTATAGCTAAAATTATTGATACTAGAGGATTGTAAATTATTTGCTAAAACATTTTAACTTAAAGCTGAACAAAGCCGGTCCGTGTTTACCTCCAGAAATTGTGTGATAGATGTTTTTTTTTTAATTCACGGGGGGGGGGATTTGAGGGGATTATATTCAAAATTACCGATACCAAGGGCTTCCAAATTATCTGATAAACTAATATAATTTAAAGCTAAAGAAAGCTGAACTGTGAGTACCTTCAGAAATCGTTTTAAGGGGGGAGGGGAGAGGGAAGTATAGTCTTTAATTCATGGATGGGCAAGAATACTGACTTGATTATAGTCAAGATTATCAATGCTAGGGGCTTGTAAATTATTTCCTAAAATTATTGAATTGAAAGTTGAAGAAATCTGAACCTTGGCTACCTACAGGAATTGGGTGTATGTGGGGTGGGGGAGGGGTTGTAAGTTTTCTTTTAAATTTATGATTGGACAAGAATGACGGGAATTGAAACTATGGATAGTAAAGATTTGTAAATCATTCCCTAAAATTATTTAATTTGCATTTGAACTGTTGGCACCTACAAAAGCTGTATGGGTGGGGGGGTTTAATAATTTTGTTTGTTTTAATTTATGGAGGGCAGAGAATGTTCATGGAATTTTATTCAAAACCATTAAAATTAGGTATTTGTCAATTATTACCTAAACTATTTATATAAACCAAAATGTCAAAAATATATTCACTAATTTTCCCGTTGGTGTCTAAGTATCACCGCTTTTGACCAATCAGAGTTTGTTTTCTATTGTATAACTGGTACTGGAAGGTCGAAAATGATCAGTTTTGACCAATTAGAGTTCATTTTATTATTTTAATAGCAGTCTCAATTGGTCTAAAGGAGCAATGCATAACTGAGTACGCATCAAAGCCAGAGCTTAACGTCAAACCGCGTTAATTTACCCATTCTGAATAAAATAGCAAATATTTTCCATCACGTCTACAAAAATGTTGTCACAGCTATTCTCAAAAGGAAGTATAAGCAGGAGAATGCAGAATTTTTTTTTTGTTGAATATAGAAAGTTTTAATCTAGTATAAAATGGGAATTCCACCTGATTGGCTCTGCTGTGTGAAACTTTAAAGCGAATAAAAGTACCAAAAGTTTTTGAGTCACGCATTTTTTGTTTTCAAAAAAGCTCTTTTCTCTTTGCGCTTGAATCCTAAAATAGAAATTGAATGAAGAATGTTAGCCTGTAGAACTTCTGTAATATGCGCATATATTGACAATCAAATATGACAATTGAAATGTTTTTTTTTTATATTTTGAGCAAACAAACTGTGATGGTTTTTATTTGTACATATGTTTGTTTAGTTTCGATCTCTATTTTGAATGAATGATTATCAAATTTTCATTATCGTGTCATAAATTGTAGTGTATATATATTGTAGTTGATTTACTGAAAAAAATCCATTCCTATACCAGTAATTTTATCTGCTTTCAGCAATTCCTTTTTTTCATTTTTAAATAGGACCTTATATATATTGCCAATATTTTCTCAAAAAGTGGAACATACATAAATCGAGTATAGACCAAGATTCTCATATGTTCAATATTTACATTCTGAGCAGCCCTAATTCAAGCCATGAAAGTCCATTGCCTCAAGATCCGAAAAATAAGTTAAACCCATAGACTTTATAATACTGTAGTCACCACTAAGACTGTTGTGGGACCTTTTGGGTTTTTTTGTGGAGGGGGGGGCAAAATCTTGGCTTGCCTCATTACATTAGGCACAGCTATATTGAATATACTGTAAAAGCTTGTATAGGAGATGCGACCAACGATAAACGTAACTCATGTCATGTGAATTTAACATTTGGAGGCTAGCTAGTAAAAGGGTTTTGTTTAAACGTTACCCAAAATGTTAAAAAAGTGACCTGTCTCTGTCTCTGGATTCTATCATTCAGAGACAGGAGAGGGGTTTTGTAACCAGAAAAGCTGCCCCCACAGGTGCGTTCGCTATTCGCCTCCACTCTGCTTATCTGCCCTTAGAAGTCTCCCTCTGTGCACAATCTTAATTGCGAGCAGTCAGCAGATAGACTTCCATAGTTAGAGGCCGGCTTAAGTGTACAATAGCAGACACTCAGGCGAGGTTTTTCAAAGTAAGGGGTAACTTCACAGGGATACTTATTTTACGGGGGTGTGTTTCCTAATGCTTCTTTACTCCTGGATTTAGGAAAAAAGGCCTCTATTTTCTCTACCCACTCTTATCGTCCAATTCTTATCCTCATTCCCTTCCATTAATGGTCCAAGACTTATCAAGAGCTTCAATTCTTGACTCAGGGAACGTCAATACGCTAGTGCCCATCAAGTATTAAATGGCCTCGTGATATGCGGAAAACCCAACACTCTCAGAAGAACTATATGAAGGAGGCCACCATTATCTATAATTTGCCCATGTTCAGCCGAACATTGCATTAATCTTACGGATCTTGAACACCCAAAACATTCATCTGAAGTTTATGTCTCTTCATCTACTACCCTTGGGATTACCCGTACACTACCCTTTGATTTATAATACTAATACATGAAAAAATCATTATGCACTTTTATGTAGTCGACTCAAAATAATATGATTTAAATAATAAAGTCATTTATTTACACTTTCTTCAATAGCTAGGGAAAATTAAGTCAGAAAAACAGCTGGAGAATTCAGGGCTGCCCGCATGAGAGAATAGAAGGCCAAGAGCAATAGAGTTTAAATTTTGTGGCCTTAATTGTGGCCTTAATCTCATGGCTTTAAAAACATGCCTTAGATGTAACAAATGTTCTAATGAAATGCATGTTCCATTTTTTCGTGTAAACCCAAACCCTATTTTATTTTTTATTAACATCAAAATCTTGAAAGGAGTTTTATTTAAGGTAAAAATTTAAAAATTGTATGAAATACGTTTTAAAGCGTAAACCTATATATGTGTTTTAAATTATGTAGTTGAATTAATCTATCAAACCGTCCATTAATTGTTTTTGTTTTACACCGTCCGAACACATATGCATATGAATTGTGTATTAAAAGTGTTGTTTTTACTGGAGAATTGTGTTATGCCTTTCTTTTAGGTTTTTATCCTAACCCGTTCTAAATGTTTGGATGCCATCTATTGCTCTTAGGTTTTTAATTTATTTTTTACGAGTCGTACTGATTATGGGTGCAATGCAATACTCATGTTAGTACCACTAAGAGGAGGAGAAGTAGGATAAAAAAAATGTTGAACGCTGACAATTTACAATTCACAATTCATTTCGGTTTATTGGTATCGATGAAAAGCCTGAAAGTTCAATTAAGTTTGTTTTTCTGTTTCTTGATATTGTCACCATTGATTCAATTTACAGGTACGGGAGCTGAGACAAGTGATGCGTGGCAAAATGCATGTGAAATATATAATTTGGGCTATATATAATCAAATTAGGAGGGATTTTTCCTTAATGGAGGGAGGGGGATCTATTCACCAAAAGAATTAAAAAGGAGGTTATAAATATTAAAGCTATTGCTAATATTAAGTCTAATGTTAAAAATGCAGTAGATTGTGGGAATAATGAAAAACATCACTCAACTTTACCTTCCCATTTTCGTATATAAGCTACTGACTTGAGAGATAGGCTAGAAATATTTTCAGAACGCTGACAAATCAATAAGATATAGTAGGGGTTAAAACTAGGCATGATGCTTCTCATATAGCCTGAATCTGTTGATATTATTCATATTAAAAATTGGTCACCTGTGTGGAGGAATGTTTCCCTTTTCAGTGCTTGTCAGTTTTTTTTCTATGCAAACTAATTCAAGGAGTTATTTCGGTATTGAGAATATTTAGGATTAACTGGAAAAATTGTCAGACTGTGAAAGGAGTGTCGTTTTTTGCTATCATAAAGTTTATTCTTTATGGAATTTCATCTTTACGATGAAGTTATTTCAAGTAATTCTTAGTAATGTTCGTTTTAAACGAAGATGGGGACAATTTAGTGCTATCCTGGTGGCAATGAAGATAACAAGGCCATATCCAGGGGGTAATTATTTTGACGCCACCAGTGACAATACTGATGGTACTAGGGAATGGTATTGCGGTCGAGATGGGCCACGGTCTCTTGTGGACTATACTGCCACCAATACTCGTAATCTAATGGGCTACCCGGGTGAGTCCTGAAGTCAGTACTGTAAGTTCTCTGGTGTCCATGCTGGTAACTAGTGTAAGAATGTGGCCTATAGTGACAAGGTCAACTATAAAGCGCCACGGATTCTACGAGTTCTTCCCGCAATGGTGTTATTAGTGTGGGCTAACCACAGCGATAACAAGTATAGGTACGGCAAGTACACTACATGTGGGGCTTATGTGCCACTATATTTGGCCCAATGTGCCACTGCCTGTTCCACCAATAATATCAATCAAAATATCTTTGTGGAGAAGAGTGGGTCCTCCAGTGGATATTACAATGACTGTAAACTCCTAATATTCTTTGTTACCCCTACCACGGTTAAGAGAAAATAATCGATAGCACTCGTAGAAAATAACTCACTTTTGTTACCATTGTCAGCTCCAATATCAAGAAACTCAAATTTAAAAAGGAATTTACCTTAATTATAATTAATTATAATTAATTTCCGTGGCTCCGTGGGTCAGTAAAGTCAATGGTAGCCCCAAAATTGAATTTGCTTTATCCATAATTTATATTTCAACGGCAGAATTTAGCTAGCCCATGAAAAGACTAAAATAGAACTGCAGCACAGATCAATTGATTCCCTCTTGCAAAATTGTTACATTGAGAACAGGCTACCCTCTACAAGACTTTAACGTGTAAATAAAATTATATTATAGCTAAATCTATGTACAAGATAAAAGGGAAATATATCTGATAGAAAGGGGCATGCACCCGACGATTTGAAATATTTTTTTATTAATGCTTATTTTAACGAAGATCGGGATAATTTAGAACCATCATAGTAGCCTTGATTGTATCAAGCCCGTATCCAAGGGCGGATATGGGGTTGACCCCGCCCCCTGAAATTATTTTCCAGCTCGCAAAAACGTTAAAAAAATGCATATAAACTAATTTGTGGTGTTTTTTTTCTTAGTTTTTTTTTTGCAATCCTCTCTCGGAAAAAAAAAACGAAAGACAATCCTAAATACCGCCTTGAATGGTACCACCTAGCCAGGAAATCCCCCCTTATATTAAAATTGTTCTAGAAACTCCTCGCGGAAATTATATTACCCAAGAAAAATACGTCCTATTGACAGCTCGCCTGCAACCCCCCCTCCATCCTCCCCCCAAAATTTTCATACACTGTCCAATAAAAAACGCTTTATGTATAAAATGGGTAAATAGCATAACTTACAATCCTTTCCTAAGGGTCTGTGGAGGATCAGGTCATCACCATAGGCATAATTATTTGACCTTTCAACTATGCTGAGACAAATGACTATCTGAAAACTTTATCGGATGTCTTTGGAGAAAATGAGGCATGGGAGGGAAGCTAGTTATCCTCTAATCTTTTACGTCACTTAAGAAGGGAACTAGAAATTTTGATTTTGATTTGAACAAGCCTTGTCCCGACCTTCTAGGTTCACTGATTTGATATAATCACCCCTGGAAAAAAAACAAGCCAAATAAACACGCATCTGTGATTTTTGTTCTGGCAAAAAAAAAACTACAAAATTCTGCATTTTCGTATGTAGGAGTTTGAAACCACTACAATAGGGTTATCTGATACGCTCAATTTGGTGATGGGACTTCCATTTAGGTTCACTACTTTTTGGGGCATTTTCTCCTTTTCCGAAAATGAATTAAATTTTCTTACGCTTATAGCTATCGACGGGTAATATAAAACTTAAAGAATTTTACATATTTGGAATTAGCATAAAAAGCCAGTTCGTTTTATGTACTTACTTACCTACCACTACCTACTACTTACCAAGAAACTTACTACAAAGTGTTTTTTTTTTCAGGATACATGGTACAACTTTTCTCACTAGCATAAGTCGAGACATTACATTTTTAATCTTATGGGGCAAATTTCATCCGTAGCGTAGACAGTGCCAAGTAGACTTGAGCTGCCATAAAATTACGCGTTACGCAAGTTTTTGTTATGAAGTTGTCAAGTAGCTAAACTCAGTATATTGCCAAGTAGCCAAATATCACCCTGGCTAGAACCTGCTCTCCCAAAACTGCTATTTAAATGAACTGATTTCCTGAAATTAGTGTTCTTTGATAGGCTTATCTCCAGAAATTACCAAGATTTTCATTAAAGACCGTATCTAGGGGGGTTTGGGATTGAAGGATTTGAATCCCCCCCCCCTGAAACATTTTTCCAACTCGTAAGAAGGTACAAAAATGCATATAAACAAATTTTGGATGCATTACCCCCCCCCCCCCCAAAAAAAAAAAACCTGGATGCGGCTCTATTTTCATATATGCGTTCCTAGTGAACCAAGTAAACTCAAGATTTTATTGGCTTTAAAAAAGCATTTGTACTTTTTTCTCCAAAAGTTGGATGTACTTAGTAACTTTATTTCTTAGAAAGCTTTTCAACCTGTCTTTCCATTACACGTTATGTTCCTCGTCAGTTTGAATCTCTATTCCACATTTTTGGACAGACTACTGATGATGATTGTAACGATTTTAAACAATGAACTTTTGGTTTTTTGGATTTTTACGTCAGCTTAGTGTGAAAGGACTGGTTTAAGTTTGACTTAAAGAAAACAGAAGCTTAACGGAAGGGGTTAAACTGGTTAAACTTAACGAAACGGAACTAAAATCTCTTAGCATAGAAAATTACGGACACATTGTAATTGCCACTTTATCTCCTTTTTTCGTGTTTTGAGTGATGCGTAACATACAACATATATTTTTTATAGCTTGCGCAACAATGTGCTATAAGAACGTGCTGTTGTATTATGTACTGTCTATTTGTTGTTACAAGAGTACATATAAATTGTTCGGAGCGTCAAAAGCAGAATTCATATGAAATCGAACCACAATTTAAAAGAAAAAAGACAAGCCTTATTGTCAGAATCGGTGTGAAAAATGTGTTATTTCAATGAATAGAAGAGAATCATGATAAAATTTCAGTTTCGATTTCTGGCAAACGCAGTTCATAGATTAAATAATTCTTTTGTCGTTATTTATCGTTGAGTTTTCAGGATATTCTCGCTGGCGAGTATGACCCAAGATAAACTGTTTAGTAAAAGACAGCTTTTTTCAGAAAAAAGTTCCTTCAAACGATCATATAATTATAAAAATTCATGTTAAACCTATTTATTTAATGGTAAAAAAAAAACATACTTTCAAAATTTATGACCATCTACGTAAATCCATACACTCCAGTTAAACTAAGAAAAGAAAAAAAAATTAAACACTAATTAACACAAGCCAGTGTATCGAACACAATGTCTTTTTAATTCATCATCGAGAATAATCACCTTTCAGCTATTCAACCCATGGTACCTCTTTTGAAAATTTTGCCTTTGGCAGCTCATATAAGTTAAAGCAGTTCAAGCAAGACATTTATCATCTCTTGTTGTTTATACAGGAGCCTGAAAAAAAGGAGTGTTAATATCTATTTTTACATTTAACTATTTATCTTATTATTAAATCGATGTTAATAAATATTTTGGTACTTGTATGATAAACGCCCTACCGCTCAAGTTGTTCATTCATTGATGCATTATAGAAACCGATTTTGTTTTTCGTTAGTTTCTTCAGCTTAGCAAGAGACAAGACAAAGACAAGTGACAGAAGAGATCGAAAATGTATAATTTGGGCTATATATGTTTGCACATTAGGGAGGGGGTAGAGTATTTGGACAGTGTGGAGTAAGAAAACGGTTCTTTCTACATAATGTGCAGAATAATTGTACGTACCTATACGTAACCCCCACGCCCCCTAATGTGCAAATATATAGCCCAATTTTTTTCTAAAGTATTATATTTTTATCTTACTTCGGTATATTTCATTAGGACTAAGTATCAGAAAAACATATTAGAAGAACAGTAGGTAGTATGTATCAAACAGTTCGTGGTAACGAACTGTAGTAAGGAGCGACCCGGCTCAATAGTAACCAAAACTCTAAAAAATGGAATTCTTATGCCAATAGTTACATCAGAAGAATCGTATTTTAATGCTTATTTTAAATATACAAGTTTCATCAAGATTAGTCCTTCCCGTCAAAAGTTACGAGCCTGAGAAGATTTGCCTCATTTTAGAAAATAGGGGGAAATACCTCCTAAAAGTCATACCATCTTAACGAAAACCACACCATCAGATTCAGCGTATCAGAGAACCTTAGAAGTTTCAAGCCCCTATCTACAAAAATGTGGAATTTAGCATTTTTTGCCAGAAGACAAATAACGGATGCGTGTTTATTTGTTTGTTTTTTTCCCAGGGGTGATCGTATCGACTCAGTGGTCCTAGAATGTCGCAAAAGGCTCATTCTAACGGAAATTAAAATTTTTAGTACCCTTTTTAAGTGACCAAAAAAATTGGAGGGCACCTAGGCCCCCTCCCACGCTCATTTTTTCCCCAAAGTCACCAGATCAAAATTCTGAGATAGCCATTTTTTTCACCATAGTCGAATAACCTAATAACTATGTCTTTGGGGCCGACTTGCAGTCGCCGTGGGAGGGGCTGCAAGTTACAAACTTTGACCTGTGTTTACATAGAGTAGTAGTTACTGGGAAGTGTACAGATGTTTTCAGGGGTATTTTTTGGTTTGGGGGGAGAGTTGAAGGGGCAGTTACGTGGGAGGATCTTTCAATGGAGGAACGTTTTATTGGGGAAGAGACTTTCAATGGAGGAGGCGCAGGATTTCCTAGCATTATTTAAAAAAAACAATTAAAAAATAAATATGAAAAGTTTTTTCTACTGAAAGTGAGGAGCAGCATTAAAACTTAAAAAGAACAGAAATTATTACGCATATGAGGGTTCGCTACGTAATGAGGGCATATGAAGTTCGCTTCGTAAGTTAATTCGTAAGTTACGTATATTTTTACTTATGAAAATGTTCGTAAAAAATTAAAAGTTATAGTTGCTTTTTTAAGCAATCAAAAAATTGGAGGGCAACTAGGCCTCATCTCTCACTCGTTTTTTTCAAAATCTTCCGATTAAAACTATGAAAAAGCCATTTAGCCCAAAAAAATTAATATGCAAATTGTGTTTTAATTATTTATGCGTGGAGAGCCAAGATAAAAAAAATGCATTATTTTTTTAACGGACCAGTTTATTTAGCATTCAGTTGATATTTGCATAGAATTGACCAATTTTTTTTAGCATTCAGTTAATATTTGCATAGAATTGCTACAAAATTGGACGATATCCGATAGAACAGGCAAAACTCGCCATTCTCCACGAAAAGAGTATTGTAAAACTAGGGTAAGCATTTTTACAGAGATATGTTGCGGCCCTCTATGCTTTAATTGTCAAAAATGAAATCTATATTAGAACAACATAGACATTCATTTATTTGTTAAGAACCCCAGCAAAACACCACAAATGTGAGAAGGAAAAAAACAAAAAAGATGGTGTACAACAAAACTAGGAAAAGAACAAAGAAGGGATACAAATTACAAAGAATACGTTGACAAAATTTTCGACTATGTTTAGCAATTTGTATGCTTAAAAATCTGCATTAGCTTTGAAACTTCTGTACTATACAGGTAGATGAAGCAAATACTTCGCAAATGAAAGTCATTGACTGGATGTTCTTCTGGTCAGTTTTAGGGAGGAGTTCTTAAGGAGGAGGATTTTTCAGAAATGTGTGACACACAGCGTATGAGGCAGAAGAACAGCGTAGCCAGTAGTTACCGGTTGAGTCGGAGTTGTCAGACGCAATGGAGGCACAAGGTACTGAAATTTGGCGTCTTATTCGTTATAGAAGAAGCTTACGAGGATGATGGATTAAAAAACTATGGGTGTACATAGAATAACATGGCGATTAAGCCATGTAGGATTAAGCGATGTTGGTTCTGTAGCCGATTAAGCCATGTTTGTTCTGTAGGAACTAGAACCAAAGTTCACAGAAGTAGGAGCACAAGGATCAATTAAAAAGAATATAGGAACTTATAGGAACTTATATAAGGAACTTAAATAGGAACTTATAGAATTTATAGGAACTAGAACCAAAGTTCACACAAGTAGGAGCACAAGGATCAATTAAAAAGAATATAGGAACTTATATAGGAACTTATAGGAACTTATAGAATTTATAGGAACTAGAACCAAAGTTCACACAAGTAGGAGCACAAGGATCAATTAAAAAGAATAAAATATAATTTTTAGAAATTTAGTTGTATTCCAACTTTCCAATAAAAGTTTCTGTTGTCTGCTGTTGAGGGATCAATTTACATTTGAAATATCCTTGGTATAGCTAAGGACAGCCTAGACAAGGATCGAGTCAGCGACAATGAGCATGGATCCTTTACGTCAAGCTCACAGTTATATAAAAGGAGGAAGATGGCTCCCTCTTGATGGACTCCTTCACTTGTCTAGATTAAGTTGAGCGTGGGGAATAATTGGTAGTCCCTTTTCTGGAGGCCACTTTACTAAGAGTACCGGTGAAATCTTGATTCACTTTAAGCTAACCAGGTCTAAGATACGGCAGATTCAACCTTGTCAGTAACGATTAGCATAGATCCTTCGTATGAGGTCCACAGTTCCAAAAAAGGAGGAAGTTGGCTACTTATTGACGACCGCATTTACTTCAGTGGAGTAAGTGGAGTGTAGAAAATAAGAGGCATATCCTTTTCTTGAGGTAGGTTTATTCAAATGCGTAACATGGAATACAGAATCCTAAAAGCACAGATGGCAGCTTGATTAACTTCAAGTTTACTAGCTTTCAGATGCGGCGCAGAGAGTACAATGCAGGTATAATACCAAGTTTAACGAAAAAGAAACCCTCGACTAAATACTATGCATCGACCAAGTTATTGGCTGCCACGACAAAGGCATCAGCACACCAGGTCGCAGCGATGAATAATTGATACTACCTTATGTGCCTCCTGGAATGTGAGGACTTAAGTATATTCTAAAATGACTTCTACAAAAAAATCCAAGTGTGTTTTTAAGGTTTTTATTCTTTCTTAAAGAAACCGGCTATGTTGATTTCCACCTGAGCAAATCTTTCAACTGAATCTTGGTATTTGCAGCATTTTAACTTTACATGGGACAACAGATTAATAACAATCTCATCTAAAATCCTCCCTCTACATATGAGCTAATAACCGTATAATAGAACTTATAATAAATCATTAAATTTAAAAAACAAAATAACTCACAGTCGGCAAGTCTCTCTTCAAGTATAGCAACTTGCTCACTTAGTGACATCAAGCGGTCTTCAGAAGGAGATTCACCTCTTTCAATTTCTCTCTCCTGAACAATAAAAATAGTTAAACGTATCATATATTCTCAAACCGCCTACATTCTACATCTAACATTTTAAAATTTCTCATAACAAAATAGCGTAAGATAAGCTCTGAAAATTGACGTAATTTAAAGAAAATAGTGTGAAATTGCTACGTAAATATGTTCCATGTTATCATGCCGAAAGAAATTATCTATAATCACATGTTTTACAGATATTCAATTTTCGCTAGTCTTAATTGAAGTTTCAGAAATTTCTTCTCAAGATTTCAAAAAAAGCTTTTGTTGCTATGACATGGGCGCAAGCTTACTGCTATCGACGGTTAAGAAAAGTTCAGAAACCTTTTTATCAATGATACCAAATTAACCTTACACAAAATGCAAATGGCAGCAAAATAAACTGGCTTAAACTTAATACTAATATTATATAGGCTCATTGAATGTGGTTCTATGATATTTGACAGGTTTTTTTTTAATTTAGGCTTTACCCAATAGTTGAAAGTAGCCTGAATTTTTTTATATTGCTTCACTTACTAAGGTACCGTTATTAGTAAAGATAATGGATTCAGTGAAGATGTAAAAAGTAGAATAGCCGAGGCCCAGTTTGTTTTTTCTCGCAGTTAAAAAAAAAGCTTGGAAGGATTGGAAGATAAGTCTGCGAACCAGTATTAGAGGATTGGAAGCCATGAGAATGACAATGGCCAGTTGTGGCTCTGAAACATGGGCACGTCGGGAGACGAAGCAGGATTTGTGAAACAAATCCTGCGTTTAGGTTTTAGTATTGCTTTGGCAACAGGTGTTGTGTATCCTCCTTTCAAGTCTAAGGATTTTAGTATGCTCTATTATAACCTAAAAGATGGAGCTATTTTGCTTATTGATTATCTTTTTAAATGGGGTATCCACCATGCCCCTCTATGCAGAAATTGCCATCAGACTTAAAAAAAAGCTCATCATGTTCTACTAGAATGCAACTCAATGGATCAAGATTCTAAGAGACTGAGAAATTACACCCATTAGTTTCAAATCCTTATATCATTTGATGCTCTTATAAATTTCTACCTTTCACACAATTTAGAAGTCACAAATCCATATTCCCAAAAAAATGTCCAAGGATATTTTTAGCTGACTGACCGTAACCCTTCACGGAAAATGGAGCTCGATGCCACCTCCTCGTTCTACAATGGAAAAACAGGTAAAGATGGCTACACCACGTTTAACGGACGAAGATTGACAAATTGCCGACGATTCTTGGGCCCGGGTCAGCAAACTGGGGATAAGGTTCATCTGGCGCCAAACCGAAATCCAGTCGCTCTTGAATGGAGTGGGAAGAGACTATTAGAAGGGATTCAAAAGAAATTAAAACTTCATGAAAAGAGTAAAAAGCGAAGCTTTGAATAGACCGGGGCGGAAAGGAGAGTACGCACTCGTGATAGCCTCGGGGTGTTCATGTTGAAGTTTGTTAAAAGTAGTAGTATAGCTCTTTATAATATATCTCCTTTGGTAGTGACGCGAAATAATGTCGGTTGCAGCATTTGAAAAGGTCGTCCTGACCAAGGGGTTGGCATGCTGGGTTGGGAAACTTTCATCCGAAGGCTTCAGGTTCGAATCCTGGAGTGGCTAAATGCTTGGTTTGGGACGGGGTCAGTAGCTTGACTCTGTAAGTTCAACCAGAGTTGGCCCAGCTGTAAAAATGGGTACCTGGAGAAAACAGGGGAAGGTAAGCAGGAAGCGTTTGCGAAAGCACAGGATGACTGCCCCCCTGGACTTCCTGGCTGAAAGGCGACAAAACAGAGACCAGCACCGTTTGTTTGGACCTTAAGGGTCTTGTGCCGACATGCTTACTTTCCACCAGCAGCCTTTGTCGATTTCAAGGCAGTATTCGACTCAGTCTTTGGGAAATTTCTACGGACTATTCTTTCTAATGTTGGCCTCCCGTCAAAATGTGGCCTCCTACTCAGGGCCAAACATCAAGAGACTGACAGCTGTGTGCAAGTGAATGGTATACGTAGTACATTCTTTCCAGTTAAAACTGAAGTCGACAAGGTTGTTCAGTAGTTCTTGAGCTATTCAACTGAATTATTGATCATGTTATAACTTGCACAACCCGGAAGTTGAGCTTTAGACTCAAGTACAGGGATAGAGTTTGGCAGTGATTGTGACTTTGCTGATGACATAGCACTAGTCACCAACTCCAAGTCACAGCTGCTTATGGCTCTAAACACGCTTCTGGGTGAAGCTGCCAGGACAGGACTATCCATTAACTGGAATAATGCGAAAGTCATGGTAGTGCAACCAAAGTCTGACGCTAGCAATTCTAATTACTTGGCCACTGGAAACCAAATCGAAGTGGTTGACCACTTCACTTAGATTGGTTCTATTATATCAACGGATGACTGTATAGACAGTGAAATTCCTCCCCACGAGGCTAAGGACTCTGCCGTCTTTGGTAGACTGAGCCATGTTTGGAAGAAGCCAATGATCAAACAAGCTACCAAAATGAAGATTCTTGGAGGGTCAGAGTACTCGATCCTGCTATATAGAGCTGAAACTTGCCCTGTCACTGCAGCTGTCCAGCGCCGTCTAAACAATCTTCAATCTAAGTGGCTTCGGACAATCGAGGGAATCCAATGGACAGACTTTGTCAGCAATGACCGTCTGAGAATGTATGACTTCCAAGTCACCTTTGTCACACCTGGATGCCGAGCAAACAAGAACATCTTTTGCGATTGCCTACCGACACTCCGGCTCAGATTCCTTACGACTTTCAACCAATAAGTAGTGGCTGAAGCGGCCAAGAGAAACACCCAAATTCCAGTGAAGTGAGAGTCTCAGGAATTTCCTGGACCAAGCTGAAATTTTGCTGTCTGACGCAGAGGCTCTTTCTGCAGACCACCCTGAGTAGAGAAGGCTTACAACGCTCGCAACGCCATTCCGGCATGAAAACAAAGTAAATAAGTAAGTAAGGGTAGGGTTTGAAAATATTCTGAAAATCTTATGAGTTGACATGGCTGATCCATCCAGATGCTAATAATTCAGCTGTAAGCCCAGTACAGCGGCCAACCTTCTGATTATCAAATCGTACTTCGTGAGGACTTTGCTGCTTATCAATTTTTTTACTAGGGCCCTTACCCCCTACGCTGGGTACTTTGTTGGTGGAGCAAAACAACCACATTGGTGTCTCAGTAACTTCTGCTTTTAGCTTTGCTCCTCGGAGGTGGCTGTCCAAGGACTCAGTATTTCCATAAGCAAAAGTGTCCAACATACGTTTTCAGCCGGATAAAATACTATAAACTTTGGAAATTTCTATTAAAATTACTGTAAAAAAACCATCCCCGTCCATCCCAAATTTTTTAGTAAATTTCATTTAATACTATTGTACACAACTATGGTTGAAACTTATTTTCACGGGTCTAGGCGTTCACCCTGCCCCCGAAAATACCTTTTAGACAATTCTGCCCTGCGGAAAATCCTCCCCCCTATGTTTTATCCATTATCATTCTTCGTCAAAAATAAAAAATTCCAAAAATTCACATATAAGAGCTTTAAACCTTTACAATAATGTTCTCTGATTATTTTGTAGCTAGGGTGGCAGGGAGATGCCCCAAAGGTCAAATTTTCATGCGAAAACATCCCAACTCTCATTTAGCCTTAGGACATATATAAAATTTGTTCTAAGGGAGAGACGAGGGGAAGTAGAAGTAGAAATTGACATATAATCCCCAGGGCCGCATCCAAGACTTCTGTTTAAGGGGTTCTTTTTTTCGGGGAGGGCGGATGGATTGCAATAAAATTTAAAAATCCATGGAAAATGTGTTTTTATTAATTTTTATTACGTTTTTACAAGTCGGACAAACATTTACACCGCTCATTGAGCCTTCTGATAAATACAGAATTAGTTCTGAGGAAGAGGTGGGGGGATTGGGAGTCATAAATTTATATTTATTCTCTCTTGATTTCTAGGAATAATTTTGGTCTATGTTGTTATTCTGAAAGTAAAGAGTACATTAAACCCTGAAATGAGCAGAATTTATTCTGTATAGGTGGAGGAATGCTTCTTCCTCACCCACCTCCACCTCATGATCATAGAAATTTCATAGGATGCTTATTCGATTAGAAATTTAGAGTTATGGTCCTTTTTTATAACTCGAAAGTGATTGGAGACCAGCCAGCCCCTGCCCTAAAACTGTTTTTTATATCTGGTCCTTATTTACCCCTTAGGGTATCTGATCGACATTTTTTGGGACCTATTTTTAACTTTCTCATTGGCTGTTTAATTTTGTGTCTGGGGGAATTTTCCGGGGAGATTTCCCTAGGTAGATTTTCCGCTGAGTAGAATTTTTCGGGGGATATTTTCTTCGGGGAAGGTAAACGCTGGTCCCATTTTAGCATTCAATTTTGAAAAAAATAACCTAGAGTCCAACATTTTAGGTCTTAAGCTAAAAAATTAAACTTGACGAATAGTCTTACAGTTATCACATAAAAAAAAACTGTATGAACTAAAACACGAAGAGTAGTAAATTAAAAAAAACGTGTAAAAACAAGCATAATAAGAGAAATACTAAAAACTAAAACGGGTAGAAATAAAGTCATTTAAAATGTCAAACTTAGAATAAATAGAAATTCCTATGAATTGACAAATCGAAGCTAATAACAAATTAAAAATCAGCTAAAATTCAATTCAAAAATCAAAATAACAGAAATTAACATAAAAATAAATTCGAAAATTGAAACATAAAGTGAACAGAAATTTAAGTAAAAATCAAGAAAAAAACGTAAAAGGAATAAAAATTACTTCATACAGGAGTAAAGTTTATATAGGAGTGGTATATGGACAAAGCTTATTAGTGCCCCTTAAGGAATTAGATAAATAAGTATTTATGAAAGTTTAAATTAGCATTCAAAATTGTATATTGTTTTTCTTCTAGAGAGTGGAATGCTATATTAATTTTAGTTTTGTGATTTAAAGTTGGGGTAAAATTGCATATGGGGGCTCTTCGGACGGAACTTGCAAACATAACAGTACCATTAGGCTCCTAATGTTATGCTTTTTCCGAATATTATGGTTGGTGCTATATCCAATTCTAATGGTATATTTCATTGTTGATTTGCATCTTGTGATGCATATACCTTTTTATATATACATATTTGCGTTACATATTTACAATTTTTAAATATCCATTTTGTTCTGCGTAGTTGAAAGGTGACAAATCTCATAATATATAATGGTCTTGGCATTCGAAATCAAATTAGAAATATGAATACTACTTGGTAACGTTCAACACAGCCTTTCTCAATAAGCCCAGCAGTACATATTCTTATTTCATTTCCTTGATCTTAGTTTAAATGCTTGACTTAAAAAAACAATGTTGATTACGCTTTATTCTTTAGAATTATAAAGTATGAAGATGTTAAGTTTTTCATAGTTTTACAAAATTAAAAGAATCGATATTGTCCAATAATGTCCTTTCTGACATGCGGCAGGGAATATATATGATTGGCTTATGAAATGGGGGTGGTTTACGTGTCAAAAATAAACCAACGGAATTAAGGCAGTTTTTAGCTTTGTTTCATTCTCTTGGGCATTTTAGAGTGTAATATACCGTAATATAATTCAACTAGTACTACTACTATTATTACAACTAACTAGTCACTAAAGCACCAAGCCGCCTAAGGCCGCGCATGCTCCTCCTCTATCCCAATCTAGCTTATTTCGGATGAATTAACTAAGGAAAAGATCTCTAAAAGACTTCAAGATAGCTAAAAAATGTATTGGCCGTATTTGCTGGTTAGCTGGATTTTTTTCTGTTTGATGAAATCTTGTTATCATCTGATATGTATAACACTGAATTGAAACGTGACAATCTGATTAATATAAATATGGTACATATTATAAACTAAGATGCCAACGCAAAATTTTAAATACTCTATTAAAATCAATAGAAAAAACGATCTGTTCAAAATATGTATATAAGCTTCCTAAGGTGTTTAATCTGTTCCTAATCTCTGTAACCATTATTACGCCAATTAAAACAGGGCTATAGACGTGTTTATCGCACGCGCTATGTATACAATGATATATCTTACATAATGGTTTTTATAATAATGTATCACATGTTATTTACCAAACGCTTCTAATAATTCATATAATCATTTATTCTGCCTACCAACTCATAGCCAACGATTCATAGTCAATAAATCGGTTAACATGCCATGATCAAGGAACCAAAATTTATATCTAAAGTTAGTTACATGGACTTGGTCCAATTTAATACTGAACTCAACCTTCCCCTTTTTAAGAAGAAGAATAGAAAGTTTACCAGGTTTGTGAGACGTGAAGAAACAGATTCTAAAAGAGATGATATCCTTTCTAATTCTGATTTGATATCTTCATCAATATGTATTTGAGTTGACTGAGCCTTTGCTTGTGCAGCTGTGCTTTCTCCAAGGCTTTCTGTTTTTGGCTGAGATTCTATAGTTTTGATCTTATCGGCAATTTCCTCGTAGCTTCTTCTAAGCTCTTGAAATTCTGGTATACTATCAATCATAACTGAAAGAAAAAAAAGTATGACCATCTGCCACCAAAACAAAGAAGGATAAAATCCGTTCTAGTCAGAAAACGGATGAAAGCTGTTTTTTAAGCTTAATCTGACCCCTGGCCCGCCCTCCAGGGTCTACCCCCCCCCCACAAAAAAAAATAAACCATCCTATTACCGATATTTCATTCAAAAGATCCTGGGAGCGAGCTCACCAATAACCCTCCCTCCATGGCTTGATTACCCCCAAAATACCTATTATGACAATTTATTTCAGAAATCAAGAGAGCTGACCCCTGGCCCGACCCCCCCTAAAAAATTATTAACGATACTCTATTCCGAAAATTTTGGGAGATGACCCCTGTATAGTTCACGTTAAACTTAAGATCAGAAGAAATACAAAACACAAAATAATTAAAACTCAAAATGACCAGACGTTACTATTAAAGAATAAATAAAATCCAAAACGAACATAAGTTAAATAAACAATCGTAGCAAAAAAAATACAACGGGTACTAATATAACTGAATAAATAAATCTTATAACAAATAAAGTTTAATTGAATTTGTAAATTAAAAGAACAGAAATTAATACACTTCCCTACCTGTAAAAGTCTAAAACTTACTGCGTCATTGGCGCTTTACTGAAAACTGTGTGTCTTGAACCTCAGAACTTTCAGAAACCCCGTCAAACCATTATTTCTTAGGTTGTTTCGTAATAGGGAATGTTTTCTTCAAGATGTAGGTTTTTGTTACATAATATGAGTTGCGTGACCTACTAAATTTATTGGGGCGACGTAATCTTGCGTGACTTGATGGATCTTACGGTTTACTTCAGTATTATTTTTTTTACCGACTTCTGCCGTGATTTTACAGATGGCGCTACAATTTTCTATTTGATTAAATTAAAACCATGAAAATAGTGACATGACATATACTGAAATTTCAATCTCGGTCGGTAAATTAAGCGGTTATACCAACTCGTGCAGTAATTTACATATCGTATTCGAAACAAATATTATGGTAATTTTTGATAAGAAAAAATTCGGTAAAAATGACAAGCTAGTCAGTAAAATCCCTCCCCTCCAAATATTTTGTTCGGTTCTATTTTGTCATTTGTAAAACTCCATAGCATTTATTACAAGCAACTCAGAAAGAGAATAAAATCTTCCAGCCCCAGCAATTGCCAGGGAAACCAATCAAAGGGGGATTATTAATCCCTAGAGAAAAATACCTCCCCCTTTGTAAAATAACTAACTCTTCAAAAATTACGGAGAAAAAGTTATCCTTGGATAATTTAGGGTGGGCATGGGGGTACACATTTCCGGGAAGGAGATACGCCATACCCTGTTTTGTCCAAAATTTGTTTTACCGAGATTGCACACATTATTGCAAGACCCGGGACCTGAAATGGAAACGGCAACTCATAAACATAAAAGAAAAAACTTACGACGGCAATTCACACCATCAGATAAAAGTTCAAAACCATCATGACATGTGCAGGTGTAGGAGCCAGGAGTATTGACACATAAATGATGACACCTATGTGTGTTTTGCGATGCGCACTCGTCAACATCTATAAAAGTATTTAAAAATTTTTATTCGTCGGCTGAAAATACATAGGCTACTTTAAATTTTCAATTATGGGTTACTAATTAAACAAATGTAGGACTATATTTACAAAAAACCCTGTTGGTATTTAGGTAATTAGAAATTATATATTTCTTTTTAGCAAAATGAAATTGATAGGATTCATATGCAGTTTCTTAAGCTTACTTTTAAGTGTTTTAAAGTATATAATAAATTATGGTATTCATGCCATCTTTAGGACGGTGTTGCTATTCTTTGGGATAGGCTATTAATTGGTATCTCTCGTAGAGTTCGAAAATTATACATTTGCCGAGTAATATTACTAACTTTAAATATTATCTTCCTAACTAAAAATTTCTAAGAAAATAATATGTTACCACCCTTATTAACCATTCACATAATTTTGTCAACCTTAAGTTAAATGACCTTAGCACACAGAACAACTTGTTAGACTTATTTTTTATATTATATTTTGAGTCTTATTATAAAGCATAGCATTTATATGTACAGGGGACAGAGGACCTATATATTGTGACATAAACTGATCGAAACCCGAGGCAAAATTATTCATTCGTCGTGTAAAAATCCAACCATAGAACATTTATTTTTGGTGAATCAGTCATTTAAATACGAATTATTAAGAACTAAAGTTTGCATTTTTATAAGAAAATAGATCTTAAAAAATAGCGTTTTCAGCTTACTTCTAAACCTCTATAGTTACTTTTAAACTTTTATATATATATATATATATATATATATATATATATATATATATATATATATATATATATATATATATATATATATATATATATATATATATATAATTTTCTCATATAATTATACCACATGCAATTAATAAACGTCCCCTCTTGTCTCTGGAAAGACGGTATATGTTAATTAATTGACTTTTACATCCTTGAAAGGTAACGTCAACGAGGGCTTCAATTCTCAAACATATAGGGGGGGGGGATCTATTTTTCAAATATAGCGGTAGAGGGCAATTTTTTTCAATGAAAATACTCAAAAGTGTTATTTGTCAATGAAAACACCCAAAAGGGTATTTTTCAAAATTTGACGGAGGAAAGCGGGGGGAGGATAAAAATTGGGTCAATTGTCATCTGATCTCCGTCAAACTGGCCCTAGCATCGAAATAAAAAAACCTCAATGTCAACTAGCGTTTGGTGACACTCGGCAATTGTTTAGCGCAACAATAAGAATAATTAAGCAATATCAAATCCCTTCGCTCCCACCGGCCCAAGATTCGTGGCAGGATGATCGTTCATGGGATTCGTTCTTTTGCGTTCATTTCAGCACTATACTACACTCATCGTAATTTTGCATTCATGCGAGTTGCTACGCATAGTATTATTACCATTACTATTATTATTAACACAATTAACAGTATTAATACAATTATGCTATAAAAGTATTAAAGATATGTCGAGAGGTAACAACATTCATAAAATTTTTCATGGCTGTTGTCAGACCCATCTTGATTTTGCTGTGTGCTTGGCTGGTCCCTCTTTCTAGCAAGATGTTAGGCTCATCGAAAATGCTCAGAGACGAGCAACGAAGTGCGTGAAAAGCCTAAAATTAGCTTCATATCAGGATCGTCTCAAGCGGCTTAATCTACCTACCCTCGTCCAAAGACGTATGCGTAGTGATATGATGCTGACTTATAAAATCCAAAAGGAAAACTCAAGTATCTTCATGGCCAGCCACACTACCAGCCACCATATCACAAGAGGAAGCTCAAAGAAGCTACAAAAATTAAGCTCCAGATCAAGAATCCACAAAATGTACTTCTCAAGAAGAGTTGTAAACCACTGGAATGAATTGAAGGACTCTACAGTCAGAACTCTTTGCATCCAAGCTTTCAAACAAAAACTTCACAGGTAATGGGAGAAGAAGCAGCAGAGGTTCAACTGGGAGACATCGATTCAAGAGCACTAAAGGTCCGCAGGACCTTAAAGCTCTCAAATAGATTAAAGTGATTTGCTACTTCTAGATATTTTAGAAAGTACATCTGCACAATTAATTAAATGTGAAATTAATTAAATGTGGTATGTGAAACATGTGTTTATTAGATGGAAACATTAATTTTTTAATTAAAATAAAATATTTTAAGTGTTAGAGTGGAGATTTCTGAATAAGGTGTGTAAAATTTTTAGCTTTTTTGTGTATATGACCTTTTTTGGCTTTAAGCACAACTTATCTCTGTCCAATAGTTTTTATACATTACGTGAGTCTCAAAATAATAACAATAAAATCTTAGCCAACAAGAAAAGATGATGTAGGAGCAGTTTTTTTTTATTTTAAAAAGAATTTCTTTAAATTTTTTGTTTTCTGTTAATATTTAGAACTCTCACGTGTAGAACGCTCCCTTCGTTTTTTGAATGGTAAATAGTTAAATCTTGCCACTATCGTCTTTTTCTTGTAGGGTAGTGGCAACATTTACTGCAAATGAAATATTATAGGAACTTAAAACAGATGTGTTTGAAAACTCAATTATAATAATCATTATAATAATCAGATAGTCTGTTATTGCTTGTAGGCTTAAATGGGACAAAAATCTAATAATTAAAATGTTTATAATACATAAAGGGGTTAATACTGTAGGCCGTTTCACACTTGTAGTGACACAGATTGCCTATAACTTCATACTATCCGTCATCTTTGACCTAAAATAAGACCAAATAATTAATTATCGTTGGCGATAATTGGGTTCCGAAACAGACCCTCATCTACTTACTGCCTTGAAGGATGTAAGAATATAGATGCCGATAAGGGGGTCATTAGCTATGGCACAGCGGGGCAATTTCCTTCTCCAGGCCCAAGTTTCCCCCCTCAGAACTCAGTTTGCCCCCCCCTGAAATTTAGTGAAATTTGCTGAAATTTAGTTTCTGCAAAATGTCTCGTCAAAATTAAGATAAGTCTGCATAATTCAAGCATCCTGGGAAACAGGTCCGTTTTCTTTAGTATATCTTTGCCTTTATGGTAATATATGGATTATTTTTCAGTTTTCACTGTTATTTTCCCTTGATTTGGGAAAATTGCCATCAGCTTTGCTCCCTCCAAAATTTGGACGAAATTACGCCATTGGATGGAGGTCCCTGTTACGATGGCTTAGAACATTAGAACATTAAAGACATTTGTGAAGATGGATTATTTGCCTTGAGGCCGGTGATTAGGTAATAATTATAAATCTAGATTATTTTTCAGGCCAGGGCAAAAAATCAAAAAACAGAATCTAAATCAAATGCTTAGAAGATTTACATGCAATGAAAAATTTTTTTCCCAATATGGCTCATGTGATGTTCTCAAATAAACATGTTTCACATGCTTACATGAATGATCCAAAAATTGAAAAGTTTCCAAGGATAGAGGAAACGGTTATATAGGCCTGTATTGAGCACATTTGGGGGGTTAGTAAGTGAAAATAAATGCTTGTAAGCGTGTCACACTATCTCTTATTTCTGGAGGGATAAATAGGCTCTCTTTAAAAAGCTTTTTGGTTTTGGAAATTTTATGCTAGTGAAAACGCTGAAAAGTTGTTTTCCACTTGGTGCTCCTGTGCAAAATCTTAAACCACTAAACAGAACGATCTGATTTGAGTCGCAAAATTTTTCAGAAGAATTCCTTCTGTTTCTCTGTTTCTTAATCAATATTCACAATATTCACAAAAGTGAAAACGCTGACAAGTTATTTTTCACTTGGTACTATCTGATTTGAGTCGCAAAATTTTTCAGAAGAATTCCTTCTGTTTCTCTGTTTCTCAGTCTTTTCATGATCCTATTTCAGGAGAAAATGGTTCAAACGTTTTGAATTTTTGAAGTTATTCAATCTAGTTATTTCAGGCTAATTTTTGGATTTCAGCTAATTTTTGTCAGAGTAAATAGCTTATTGAGATATTAAACATCATGCATGTACTGAAAAGTTAATATAATCGCATAGAAAAATTGCAATATAAGTTTCCATCGCTTTAATCTATACTTTATTGTCGCCACTGCTACTAACGCTAGAAATTTACTCTAAAGCAATGCAGACAACAGATGGTACGTTATAGATGCGCATACGAAGGTAGAGCAAAGCTACATGGGAGTAACTAAGAGTTACCGCGGTTATACTAGGCTCCTTAGCAGCAGCTACTAGCCAGTGCCAATTACCGTCAGCCATCAGCCAGTGCCTGTGCCAATTGCCATCACCCATTCCCCGTGCCAGTGTCCATTGGTATAAGCCCTCAGCTAGTGCCAATTGACATCAGCCACCGGATCGGAACAGTTTATATTGTAAGCAATTGGCTGCTAGTACAGCTGCTGTTGATGACTTGAAAACATCGGATGTGTGCGTCGAATAAATCATCTGTTTTTGTGAGTTGTGATGTTTAGAGATGTTTTAATTGTTGGAGTAAGAAAGTTGCGTGAAAAGATGTTGAAACGGAACAAAAGTGATGACCGGTTAAATCCAGGATGTTAAGAGGAAACTATTTAGGGGTATCAGCAAGACTTTTTAAGGATCTAAAATTGCATGATCCATCAACTTATGCGAATATTTGTTATATTTGCTGTATTAGAAAATGCACCATAATGAAAGTAAATAACACTGCATAAAACCAACTAGACGCATCTGAATCAACCAGCCGCTTGTGAGCATCAAAAGTTCACATAAGCTGGCTGGTGCAAGCGAGGATATCACGTGACTGCCAGGAGAGGCTAGCCAGAACTGAAAAGTTAAACATGTTTAAATTTTGATTACAACTAATGAACCCTAGCCTGCTTGCATTACCCAGCTGCTTTTTATGGATCAGACTAGGCTGAAGACTGGCAATATTAACAGCAGCTAGTTAGAAGTGACTGCTCAACAGCCTAGTGTGACCGTGGCTTAAGACTACTTGTCCTCGGCAGTTAAATGCAATAATGACATAAAAATTACAGTGGCTATCAGAAACAGATAGTAAGATCTAAGATCTCAAAGTCTGATGAATTTTAAAATAGTAAACAACTTTTGAAAAAGGACTTTCATAAGGGACTACAACTATTATCATATGGGTGGCAACTGTATCCTTCCGTTTATGTTTAGGCACATATGGCTTATGTTGTTACTTTTAGTTATTAAATTTTTTCAGCTAAAACATAGCTAAGCATGCATTTGTTTTTATACTTGTTATGTTACATCGAGGGAAATTTAGCATACTTGAGCAAATAAGAACATCGGCACTGAAATGCACTCTCAAGAAAATACAGCAATGCTTATGGACATTTTATAAACTTACCCTTTTCACACCTTCTCCCTGTAAAACCAGGGGAACAAAGACAAATTTCTGGCTTTACGCAGGTGGCTCCGTTTTGACAAGGTTCTTGACATATTGCTGCAATTAAAATTAAGAGTGAATTAATAAAAGACAGAGTTGCAACATCGGAGTCTCTCTCCCTCTCTTTTCTCTTCGTATTTTTAACACTATGTTTTGTTACTAACAAAAGGGCTTATATACAGCAATTTTCTTCCGAATAAAATCTTCAACAGCTCTCTATGATGTTCCAGTGTCCCACTAGCGATGAAGAAAAAAGAGCCAAGAAAAAAGAAGACATACCAGTACTACTAATTCATAATATATGGCACAAAGCTCATATAAACATGTACATCCCTTACTTTAGAGAAAATCATTTACTTACGACATCTTTGGCAAACCTTGGAAGCCCAAAAATAAAATATCAGGAAAAGACATTAATTTTGTAAAAAGTGACGTTTTTTCTTTACCGAAATATATATCTAGTAGTAAATTATTTCGTTCTGTACCATTAATTTATAAAACGTATGCCTTTTTGTCCTAAATTTTTAAAATGTGTCACTTGTTGTCCTTTTATCTCCTTGTGTCCCAGCATATGGGAATCCTTTGGATATTAAATCTGTCCAGTTGGAAACATGACACCAATTAGCCCTCCTTCAACTTGTTAAAACTTATATTGAGATCACTCCATTCCTATTACAAAGTATAGGAATATTTTTTTCAGTGAGTTTTTCTCAAGGAAATTTTAGTTAATAAGTCCCATAAAACGTAATCACAATCACCAGGATCCACATTTCTCTGCACAAGGTAATAGCATATAAATTCTCAGCTGACTCCTGAAATCAGAATTAAAGTCCTCCAGGATTAACCTGCTTTCCATAAATAACAACTATTATTTGTTGCTGAACTTATTAACTTATTATTTTCAATAGCAATATTTATTACAAATCATTTATTGAGTTATTCTCATCAAACCATATATTTTTAACTACTTTCTCAGAATGAAATTTTTTCATTTTTTTTTTTAAATTTTTATTATTAACTACAAAATCCTTATCAAATTATTGCATCAAGCTTGAACCTGACAAAACATTTTAAACGCATCGACGAAAATATTAGCTGAAACACAATTATACCCCCTTCCAGCATTGATTCGGAGTTCAAAGTGAACACACATGTCTTGTATTAAATATTTTATGAACGTTATTAAACCAGTAAGTTTTTGTCAGTAAATTCCAACCTCATTGAAGCAATCTAGGTTTCGCAGTATTTAACAAAGGAGTATAGTTCCTAACCTATAATAAGAGTATCACCTTGCAATATAGTTCGGTGGGTTTGAGCTGGGTAATTAATTTTGACCCGGGTGCTACCAACCCTAGGAATCGCTTTGGTTCGAGCTGTGTGGAGAGACAATCTTATGAGAATAATTACCGAATTATCATGACTGATTAATTTTTGGGGCTGCGTTTAACAATATTCAGAATCTTGTGCTGTTCCATAGAAGCGTCTGCATCTAAGAAAAATTCCTAAGTGGCAGGACACCCTAACTTCACATTAATTTGCTACATCTATGGATTGAATGTGGCCGACAACGGTCTGGTCCGGTTAATTCCATCCACATCACAAAAAAATAAGTTTGCTAAGAAACGTGAGAATCACCGCAAGCAAATCACAGAACAGACAGCACAGAAAATAAAAAATAACCCTCATTTCCTTTGGTCGTCGGACCGTCCAAGGATCCCCAAAACTTCCCTCTCCACTGCCTATATTCCTTTATCTGATCGGTATCCTTTCTATGAGGCGAATTCTCTTCACCAAACGCCTAGCTTGAACACAAATATATTAAAGAGTTTGACCAATTTTGGGGTGTTTTCTTCACTCTGATTAAATAGTATCTGTAACGTCTGTTGCTGACGCTCTCATGCGCATTGAATGAAAGTTGTCATGAGGTACGAATGGAATTCACGCTCCACATATCAAATATGCCGGTGCTTCACTCTTAGAGCATCTTACGCTACTAGTGCAGATGATCTTCTTACCTATGGTTTGGTTCTGTCAAAATTTTGCGTGGGAAATCTTTCTGCTATTCCAAAAAAAGGAAAAAAAAAACAACTTCCAATCAATGTACATCTTTCAGACCCATAGCTGTATTAACGAGTTTATGCAAGAATTATGTACTATTGTTCATAAAAGAGCTTGAAATTTTTTTTTTTCACGCCTCAACATCAATTTGGTTTTCAACATGGCATTGAATGTGCAAACGATCTTGCGGTTGTTGTTAATGCTCTGCTTGATGCTTCTTTTGAAGGTAGTTCGCTTTGGCAAATCTTGATGTTCCCCACGCCTTTGATTTCTTGATTCACCCTCACATACTTTCATGAGCTGCTAAAAAAGGAGCAAATCCGACTATCATCAGGTCTTAAAGATTTGTACGTCCTAAGCTACAAGTCCGACATAAAATCCCTCTTAAGAAAGATGAAAGAAAGGCCACGGGATAGAGCTGCACCAGTTAAGACAGGAGAAAGGCATTGTGTCGTTATCCTCACCTTGTTATTCTAATGATTATTTCACCGTAATTCAATATCAGTGTCACATGTCTTGTCTTATTTCTGGCATCAATATCTCCTTTGTCATATAAGCTGATGACATCTTTGACATTCTGGACAAAATTTCTGCAACATTAAGAAACTACAAACAGAATACTTAAAATCTAGACTTGAATTCAATACTGAAAAATTAGACACAGTCCTTTTTAACTGAAAAGGCCCACTTCCTGGTGAAATTGTACTTGAAAATTCAAAGATCCACCCATCTGACCAAATCATTTATCTTGGCATTCCTATTGGAAACATGATTCCTCGCACTCGTCATCTCTTAGCAAAACACAACAAATGCTACATACCAGTTTCATACGCTTCCACAGTCTCTTCTAAGCTTTGCTTTAATGGCCATTATCTATCAATGCTATCTAAAATTGTTGCTCAATTCAATCCAATCATATATATTTAACCAAAAAACACATAATTACTGTACATAATCTGCCAGGAAAGCATAAAAAAGGCTTGGCTAGGGCAAAAACTTAACTAAAGAATAATTAAACAATCAACAAATAGAAACAATGAATCGACTGGACTCATCAAAAAAGAGAAAAAAAAGGGGGGGGGTGACTAAGAGAAAGAAAAAAAAATATTTATATGAATACTGGTTTCTAAGTATAATAATGTAATAACAGCAACAATAGTAACAATAATACATTGCTGTGTAAACATTTATTTGATTGAGGGCTAGACTTTTTGCATATTCATTTACCATCAAAACGTCCTTTGTTTTCAAATGGTTTTTCATTTAATTTATTTTTTCTTTTATGACCTAATTAAATGGTCAAATAGTGAAAATTTTGCAAATATTGTAGATGAAAGTACAGACTGTTTTACTTAATAATTCATAAAAATGTTGCATTTTTGCTTTTTACAAAGATTTTGCCATCTTTTAACTACCAAATTGTGAGCAAGTTCAAGATACCCATTTCATCTTTACCCAAATTTTTGCCAAATTTTCTGTCATAAATGATCATAAGAATAAGTAAATTAAAAAAACAAAACAAAAAAAAACACATAAAATTCAGCATAGGCTATGAGATAGCTCCGTTCTAAAGTTTTGAAACCCTAATTATATGTCCCTGCATGATTTTCCCTTCAATTTTAAACATTTTATCAGTGGGAGAATTTTTAGAGCATAGGATCCTTGGACTATTACAAAATTCCTCTAATGTCTGACCGACTTCAGGAGAAGTTTAGGATAAAAACCAAGTTGAAATTTGTTTGTACTAAAACTGGATTTTTTCTTAAGATCGGTTCCTCAAGAAAAAGATTCCTGAAAGTGCTCGCAAGTAGAAGCAGTCGTAAGTCTTAGCAAGTATTTGAACCAACGGTCACCAGCAGTCACTGTCAGAAGTAGTCACAAGTAGTCGTAGCAGAACTTGCTAGTAGTCATAGTTGCAAGTAGTCACACTTAGTCACAGTCTATAGTAATAGTAATAGTGATCTTGAAAGTTTCACGTTCATTCCCTTAGCCGCACCTAAGATATTGCAGATACATTATTTCTAATAAACTTGATGCACATAGTGTCTTATGGTTTAAGGTAACGTCTCTCTTAAAGCTCTCTGAAGTTTCACTTTAATACCCTTAGTCTTTTTGGAGACACCCAGGTTCAAACATTTTCCGTTCCCCAATGATTATGCCTGAATGTTAACAGTTGGTAAACTACAAAATTTACAATCCTTGCCCTAGGAGCTGCGGAGGGGGCTTTGTAACCCTAGAGGTAAAGTTATTAAGCGCTTTAGCTATTTTTAACAAAATTACTTTTTCAAAATCCAATCAGTGTTTAGGGGGGGGGGTATCTAAAAAAGTAAAGAGCGGACTGATTGTTCTTGGTCACTCCAACAGCCCCCTCGGCATGCCCTAAAGTTTCAAATTAATCCTCTTCAGCTATTCCTTAGACGTATTACTAATACGTTGTTTTGACAACCAGCATGCACGCAGTAAGCTTTGATTGTGCTCGACATCTCCCTCAACATTTTCACATTTGCCGAAACTTTCACGTTAGTAGAGTGTCACCTTTTTGGAGACCCCGGATTGAACATGCCCTGTTTTCCCAGTAAAACCTTATATGTCAATACTGGGCAACATCCATAACTTACAACCCTTTTTCCATGGGTTGTGGAGGGTTTTGTCATCCCTAGAGGCATACTTATTCGACCTTAAGATTATTTGAAAAAAAGTAACTATGTCAAAATCTTCATGAGATGCTTTTGGCGGGGGAGCTAAAAAGGACGTGAGAGTACAAAAGAGGAAATTTTAGTTGCCATAGTCCTCTCATAACTTTTGACTCTTATAAAAATAACACTAGAGCTTTCAACTTCCAATCGATTGAGCCCCTTTGGAAATTTATGTTACTATTCTTTCTACATGAAGTGGCTCCTGGAGAAAAAATAGAACATTGAAACCTTATGGCTCTTTACTATAGGCAGGACTAGATCATTTTTCTTAAACTACCACCAAGGACTATGGATGGTCATTTGCGTAATCGTACTTCACCAGGCGGACAACTAAAATTTCCTCTTTTGTACATAGTGACTTCAGGTGTCATAGTGACACACACATGTTGAATTTCGCAGCATAATTTCTATCAACGTCATATCCCTTTATTAGGGACTTTAGTTCCTATTACTCAAATTACACGAATTTCCGTTTTCTGAAAACAATGATAATCAACTTTATAATTAGTAAGTTTAGCATGTTTGGAATCTGCATAAAATCGTTTTTATTTATATTCAGTAGCCTATACGTTTTTTATTTATCTTCCTTCTTTCGGCTTTTGGTTTCTATCAACAAAGGCGTTCTTTACTTGCAGTTTTATTACTATTTTAATTCAAGGCGTCTTAGAGTGTGAGTGATGCTGCTGTTTCGTCATTCAACCCCCTTATTTCATTTCATATTCGTATACAATGCTTCGATAACGAAATCATCCCTGAAAAATTACACCCGTCCAAATATTTACTAGAAGAGAAGGAGGCCTGCAATATCAAAATTAGTTATAAGATTATCATTTCTTGATTTTCAAGGTGAGTTCTCCTAGTAAATCCTTTTTATATGAATATCTCGTTTTGTTCAAAAGTGTACTTTAGTCCCAATGGTTTATCTCTATGACTTATTTTTGATAGCCAATTACATGGCTCCTCATTTCCGGAGAGATTTTTTGTCAAACCACGTTAAGTAGCTTTTCGATTTTACTAATGCCGAGCGACAAGACTAAAAAGAAGGGTAATTTCTGAAGATATAAATAATTCTGCCTTTTTAAAACCTTATTTGTTCATATCTAAGAAAAATTAAGCATGCAAAAAACTATGGCAGGTTTTGAGTTGCAACACTTTCAAAGGCAAAATGAATTTTTCTCTGATTGAGTTTCGCTGATAAAAAATAAAGCCTTTGTGGCTAGCTCAGTGGGGGAATACTCCACAAAGATTGCCATCATCCATAAACTCTCTATTGCCCACCATTTTACAAGTGGGCTCTTAAATAACAGAACCCTCATAAATAACTAAAACAATGCCAACGAAAATACAGTCCTAAAAGCTTATATTGCCTGAAATATAGTAAATGATTTTCAGACATGTACCTAAATTAAGAGAGCTAATCCCAGTAAATGAAAAATCGTGTTTTTTGGTATTTTCTTAGTAGACACTTCGCCGTCGAAGAGCAGTCAATCAAATTCGAATGCCAACAAGAGAATTAATATATTTTTAATTTGCAAAACCACGGATAGAATGTCTGCACACATTTATGAAAATATCAGAGCTGATGTGATAAGCGTGTATATGAATATAAGGACTTGCATAGAAATAGAGTTAAAAGCTTTATTAAGTCTTATCCGTTGGAAATTACGTTGTAACTTTGCAACTATCATGGCAGGTTCTTAGGGATTTTGAACCAAACCAAAAGAGACTATATGCACTCAGGTTGATTTTTCAAATATAACAAGTTATGGTTTTTAAATCTAATTTTTTTTTTCTTAATCAGACAAATGTTGAATCAATTAACTTCTTTTCTTCAGTTAAAATGAACGATCAGATATTTTATTATTCTGTAAATTAAGAAAGCTTCGTACAAAATTTCTATGCTTTTTTCTTCCCCCATCTATGTTTGTTTCTACTCAAGGGTATGCTAGGCACACATATTAGCTGTACCACGCATTTAAATTTATAGATCTATTGTCGCTGTGACGCCTAAAAATCGTGTCTGACTTATTCATGCTTTTGGGACATTTTCCCAAAATTGTGAACCATGCATTTGCTCAAACAAGAGACCATCAGACGTACATGCATTGTACGTCCAATCTAACTTCTTATAGATGTTTACTCCTACATATCCTACATATTCCTACATACTCCTACATATCCTACCTTAGAGCAGAGCTTAGCAAAAAGTTGACAATTATTTCAGTACTGGGAACTTAACACAAAAAGAACGTTATGTGAATGAAAGATGATACATTGCTAAAGATTGTCTTTTTCAGCCAACCGTCTAGGGTGAAACGCAAAGCAGCTCGTCCACGTTTGGGGTGGGAAAATGTCGTTAAGAAAGGTTTAAAGGAAATGGGAACTTCCTGGGTGAGTGTAAAGAGGGAGACTTTGAATAGATTGGGATGGAGAAGGAGCCTACGTACCTGTGTTGACCTCAGGTGGCTTGGTGCTTCGGTGAGTTTTTAGTAGTAGTAGTATAGCATCAATTTACCATAGATTTTACACTTTATTAAATAAAAAAACAAATTTCTTCAACTGAAAATAAGGAGCAACATTAAAACTTAAAACTAACAGAAATTACGTATATGAAGGGGGGTTGCCACCTCCTCAACACCTCGTTTTTTACACTAAAGTTTTTTTTTTTACTAAAGCTTCTTATTGTTCCAATTGAACGACCCTTGTTTTTTAGAAGTTGTTCTTAAAGAATTGGGACAGAATTCAAAATCTAGCGTAAAGAGTTGCAACCCCCTCCATATACGTGATAATTTCTGTTCGATTTAAGCTTTAATACTGCTCCTTACTTTCACTAGAAAAAATAATTTTTTTTTGTTTTATTTCTGATCTTTCTTTAAATAATTCAGGAAATTTGGCCCTAAGTCCACGGAGAAATATAGGAATAAAAAGAATGATGATAAAAGAAATAAGGAATGATAGCTTCTAATTTTCACGTTAAATATATCACATCTACCAATGAGGGGGGGAAAGTCCAAAAATATGGGGACCAACGTTTATATTGGAAAGCTTTTCTATTCTCATGCCTGGCGAGTTTCGTGCCTAGTGGGTTTTACTTAGTCATCATTGGACGTCTGTTGTATTTTAATATATCTAATTTATTTATACACGCTATACATAATTAAGTAAATGAAGGTACCACAAATTTTTCTAAAGAAAGGAAAAGAAAACTTAATCAGTGAGTTAGGATTAGAAAACTTTTAAGATGGATTAAAAATTTTATTAGAAACTTTTAAAACGTTCTTTGTCTGCGTTTCTTTTTTAAAAAATTATAGCAAATATCGGCCACTGTTTGGACTTTTTGTATTCGAGGAAATAAAAATGCCACAGTCAGAGCATTAAAAGTAGCTGTTGCATGAATCACGCCAAAAACGATGAAATAATATAATGAAAGGTTTTTTTGCTTTAAGAAAGGTTACGATTCCAAGTTTTAGATAAAGACAATACGCAGCCTACGCAGGTTTTCATTTTGGAGTGTCATGTCCGTGGGGAGGATGTATGCATTTCAAACCAATAAAATATAGATGAACTATGTGGGAGCTGTGGATAGTAGTGCTTATGAGATTTTAATACCCTCCAAAACTCCACCCAAATAGGTACCTTAATATATCAAGTAATTTCCTTTCTTATCCTATTTTTTTTGGATTGATATCCTGAATCGAAGCTTTTCGATCCTTCAGAGCTAAGGTTTCTAACAGCCTTTTTTTCAATAATTTTATGAGGAAAACAAAAATATATTTTATTTTGGTAAGATTTTAGCTGTGAAAATATGTGTCTATTTCAAATATTTTGAACAAGTTTCTTAAATATTTTTTCTAGAGTTCAGAAAAAAAAATATCATCTTGAATTTATCTTTGATGAAATTAAAGAATTTGTCATTCTTTAGACCCAAATAATTATAAAAAAAAAGCTTATTCTTTACAACTATGACTCTTTATTAAGACGTTTTAATATTTATATTTCTGACTTTTCTTTTTATTAGGAAGTGCCCAGTCGCAAGTACTTTTTTGCATCTTTCTTAGGGTGGGTACTAGGATATTAGTTAAATAATAAATAAATAAAGTGAACTGAACTGAACTGAACTATATTAAACCAATTATCATTCAACTCTACATCGCTGCTGAAACTGCACAATTTGTCGCATTTGAAGATTCCTCATCAAATTTCTGAGAAGAATACGTAGAATGATGTAGTTGGACTTACCATGAGTGCAGACAAAAGCATTATGTTTTGGCCTGCTCCATCCTGGGCAGCAGAGAAGTCGTTTTTCAACAGCTGTTTGGCTTTTCACAACTGTTCTATACAGCGTTTCGTACTGCACTCGAAATGCAGTGCATAGTCCATCTGAACAACGTTGAGTAAATGACTTATATATTGGTTTGCAGTAAGACTCGGTGATTCTTACAGGCTTAGTGATTACTTGTTCTTCAGCACAAACGTGACGACTAAAAATGGTTAAAAAGGATTAATTTGCGATTTCGAACTCAATTAAATTGTTATATTATAGGATGCCTAGCCTGTAATCGAAGATGAAACCGAAAGAGAGAGAGAGAGAGAGAGAGAGAGAGGTAGAGAGGAAGAAAAGGAGAGAGAGAGAGAGAGAGAACTGGAAATAACCCACACAACAATGCAAAATCACATATAAGACTTTCAGTAAAGGAATCACAAAAAAGACATTCAAATCTCCCAAACCATGCATACACACGGATTATTTTTTGAAGGGGCTGAGTTTTCAGGGGCTTGAATTGGGGGGGAGTGCAAGGAGGCTAATTTACCCCTTAGATTTTTAGAAAATTAATTTTTTCAGTATTTTAAATTTAACAAATAGCCCTCCTCCTAATATATTTTGAAAAACTTTTTTAAATATCTTTATTAAAAAGAAAGAATTAGGACAGAGGTAAGTCCTTGCATCTCCCTACATTTTCATGAATTCACACCACTGCAAGTTTTAAAAGAGGAAGCAAAGTCACGGAAACTGGAAAGAATGTAAAAATTCCGAAAACATTCGAAATTGAATGAGCATTTGTAAAAAAAAAATAGTTTTTTTAGGGCTCAGGCGCGAGGGAAATCACTTTTGCGTGGGTGACTGTCTCATTTAATTCACAATTTATTATTATAACTAATAGTACATGTCAAACTATACGGCCAACAATGGTGGCTTCAGGCACCGCCAACTCATCAAAATTAGGAAGACCAATCGCAACCTAAATGATGCCACAACTGCAATAACCTACATGGAAAGTCACTGTAACGAACAAAAAATACGTAAATGAAAAAAAAATCTAATATAAATTCAAGAGAAAATTTGTGGTGGAAATGCCGTCATTTAATACCTTCGTGTTATGCAAAAAATGAAATGTGCGTCATTCCAAATTAAGCGGATGATTTATATTTAGGCAACACATTTAGTCAGATTACAAGGAGATATCATGTCAAAAAATTCAGACAGGATCAATTTAGGCAAAAGAATCATGCCCAAATTAGGGTGCACAATTTGCGGCTCGAATTTAAATAAGAACGAACTATCCATATTTAGGCGCAATTTGTCAGAAGCTATTTGTAACAAAATAATCCTCTAGGTATGTTATCACAGCTAATTAAAAACATACCACAAATTTAATTGAAGACGATTGTAAATATAGAATCATAGCTAATAAGTTAGGGAACAGATAGTGACTTCTGGTTTTAGTTGGCGTTTTTATACGCTTGTCCCTTCTCGTTCTGTGCATACATGTTTCTGCCCAGAGGGCCACCAACGCTACCTCAGATAAATTCTCAGCATTTTCCATGGTCGTTTGAGAACAAAAAGCAAGAAAGTAAGAAGCTGATTAAAAAAATCATGTAAACCAGCATATATATATATATATATATATCTATATATATAAAAATAAGTTGTCTGTCTGTCTGTGGATGTGTGGATCAGGTGACGTCACCTGAAAAAACTGGATCAGGTGACGTCAAAACTGAAAAAACTAAAAAAAGGCAAAAACTACAAAAAAAACTAAAAACTAATAAAAAAAATAAAAAAGCTAAAAAACTAAAAAAAACTAAAAAAAGGCAAAAACTACAAAAAAAACTAAAAACTAATAAAAAAGCTAAAAAACTAAAAAAACTAAAAAAAGGCAAAAACTACAAAAAAAACTAAAAACTAATAAAAAAAATAAAAAAGCTAAAAAACTAAAAAAACTAAAAAAACTAAAAAAAAAGGTAAAAAACTAAAAAACTAAAAACTAAAAAAACTAAAAAAAAAGGAAAAAACTGAAAAATAAGCTAAAATAAAGGTAAAAACCAATAAAAAACTAAAAAAAAAACTGAAAAAACTAAAAAAAGGCAAAAACTACAAAAAAAAACTAAAAACTAATAAAAAAAGTAAAAAAGCTAAAAAACTAAAAAAAACTAAAAAAACTAAAAAAAGGTAAAAAACTAAAAAAAAATAAAAAATAAAAAAAAACTAAAAAAAAGGAAAAAACTAAAAAAACTTAAAAAAAGGAAAAAACTACAAAAAAAACTAAAAACTAATACAAAAAATAAAAAAGCTAAAAAACTAAAAAAACTAAAAAAACTAAAAAAAGGTAAAAAACTAAAAAAACTAAAAACTAAAAAAAAACTAAAAAAAAGGAAAAAACTGAAAAATAAGCTAAAATAAAGGTAAAAACCAATAAAAAACTAAAAAAAAAACTGAAAAAACTAAAAAAAGGCAAAAACTACAAAAAAAACTAAAAACTAATAAAAAAAGTAAAAAAGCTAAAAAACTAAAAAAACTAAAAAAACTAAAAAAAGGTAAAAAACTAAAAAAATAAAAAATAAAAAAAAACTAAAAAAAAGGAAAAAACTGAAAAATAAGCTAAAATAAAGGTAAAAACCAATAAAAAACTAAAAAGAAAAAAAGGAAAAAACTAAAAAAAATTTTCATCTAAAAAACTAAAAAAAACTAAAAAAGGTAAAAACTAGATTAAGGTAATTCGAAAAAAGAAAAATGGTAAAAAACTAAAAAAAAACTAAAAAGAAAAAACTAAAAAAAAAATTAAAAATTGAAAAAATAAAAAAAAGAAAAAACCCAAAAAGAAAAAACATAAAAAAATAAAAAAGATAAAACACTAAAAAAAACTAAAAAAGCTAAAAAACTAAAAAAAAAGAAAAAACTAAACAAACTGGGAATTGCACAAATATTTCAATATATTTTGACAATATATATAAAAATAAGTTGTCTGTCCATTACGCCAGATTATATCTTCTATATATATAAAAGAAAACAAACTAGAATGTAAAAACTGGAAATTGCATAAATATTTCGAAATATTTTGACAATAGGTTAAAGTAATTCGAAAAAACAAAAATGGTAAAAAACTAAAAACAAAACTAAAAAGAAAAAACTAAAAAAAAACTAAATAAAAAATTAAAAAAAGAAAAAAACTTAAAAAGGAAAAATGTAAAAAAAAATAAAAAGGTAAAAAACTAAAAAGAAAAAAAAACTAAAAAAAACCTAAACAGCTAAAAAAAAAGAAAAAACTAAAAAAACTGGGAATTCCGCAAATGTTTCAATATATTTTGACAAAAGATTAAGGTAATTCGAAAACCTTAAAACAGATACCCAAAATTTTGAGGTTTATTATCAATAAAAAGAAGAAACTTAAAAAAGAAAAACTAAAAAAGAAAAAAATAAGAAAAGAAAAAACTATAAAAGAAAAAAAACTGAAATGAAACTGTATCTATATATCTATATAAATGACGACCAGGACACTCTAAGAGAAATTACAGACTGGGATACCGGGACACAAATGACGACCGGGACACAGGGAATATAAATGACGACCTGGACACAGGGATACAACTCCAACGGGGACGCCGGGGGCACAGGGGGATATATAGATGACGACGGGGACACAGGGAATGTTCGATTAGCAATCACCATCAACAAAGCTCAAGGGCAATCGTTAGAAAAATGCGGTATAGATATGAATACGAATTGTTTTCCCATGGACAATTATTATGTTGCATGTTCAAGAGTTGGTAAACCTGACAATCTATTTATATGGACAGACAATAGGACAGCGAAGAATGTTGTATATTCGCAAGTTTTACGTAGTTAAATATATATCTATATATATAAAAATAAGTTGTCTGTGTGTGGATCTGTGGATCAGGTGACGTCATGTTTGTCCGCATATGACGTCTGAATTATTTCACACTAATACAAAAGAAGAAAAAAACTAAAAAAGGTAAAAACTACAAAAAAAACTAAAAAGAAAAAAAAAACTAAAAAAGCTGAAAAACTAAAAAAAACTAAAAAAAAGGTAAAAATCTAATAACTAAAAAAAAACTGAAAAAAATAAAAAAAGGCAAAAACTACAAAAAAAATAAAAACTAATAAAAAAATAAAAAAGCTAAAAAACTAAAAAAACTAAAAAAAAAACTAAAAAAAGGTAAAAAACTAAAAAAAACTAAAAACTAAAAAAGAAAAAAACTAAAAAAAAGGAAAAAACTGAAAAATAAAAGAGAAAAAGAAAACTAAAAAATATGAATAAATATATATAATGACGACCAGGACATAAGTAAAAAAAAAAACTAAAAAAACTAAAAAAATGGTAAAAACTACAAAAAAACTAAAAACTAATAAAAAAACTAAAAAATCTAAAAATCTAAATAAACTAAAAAAGAAAAAAAAGAAAAAAGGAAAAAAATAAAGGAGAAAAACAAAACTAAAAAACGAATGTATATACAGACCGGGACACCGGGATACAAATGACGACCGGGACACAGGGAATATAAATGACGACCGGGACACAGGGACATAACTACAAAGGGGACGCCGGGGTGCACAGGGGGATATATAAATGACGATGGCGACTCAGGGAATGGTCGATTAGCAATCACCATCAACAAAGCTCAAGGGCAATCATTAGAATCATGAGGTATAGATCTGAATACGGATTGTTTTCCCATGGACCATTATATGTTGCATGTTCAAGAGTCGGTAAACCTGAAAATCTATTTATATGCACAGACAATGGGACAGCAAAGAATGTTGTATATTCGCAAGTTTTACGTAGTTAAAAACATATATATATATATATATATATATATATATATATATATATATATATATATATATATATATATATATATATATATATATATATATATATATCACAGGTGGGACATAGGGACACAACTACAATGGCGCGTAACTAATATGGCGCGTAACGACTTACGCGCGCGGGGGGGCTTGGGGGGGGGGCGCGAAGCGCCCCCACCAACTTGGTGTTGGGGTGGCGCGAAGCGCCACCCCAACAGCTAGTATATATATATATATATATATATATATACATATATATATATATATATATATATATATATATATATATATATATATATATATATATATATATATATATATCCTCCACCCCATTGTATAATGCTTAATAATACAAGAATAATCGGTAATCCATCCCGGACAAATGCTGGAACACGATCCCCCATGAAAGATGACAGGAATGAAAATGAATTCGAAAAACTAGATGAAATAGTTAAAGCACAGCCCTACAAGAAAATAACTATAAATAATGAAATATATACATATATATATATATATATATATATATATATATATATATATATATATATATATATATATATATATATATATATATATATACAAAAATTATGGAAAAGAGAAAATTATCAACAAAACCATAAATATTATTCCAAATAGAAATAAGGGAGATTACAGGTTAAATTCTATTCAAAATAGTTTAGTTATAGCTGGTTAGTAATAGTTAGGCTGGTATATTTGGGAATTCGGGAAACTCAATGCCAAATAAGTTTTGACTTGCTCACTAAAGGTGAAAATAGAATAAACTTTGGTAATTTTATTGCTGATCTGCTGCACTTCTGCCAGACCAGAAAATGAAAAAAAACATTCATCCTTTCTTGCCCTTTTTTTCTTTCTCTTTTATTATTTGTTTCCTTTGATAAAGGCTGTCGGATATAAAAACAAATACCCAGATTTTCATCCCTATATGCATAAACATAAATTATCTATGTTCATTTTCTCAGTTAAAAACTTTATACGATTTTTCTCATTTTAGTTATAAACTGAAAGACATATTGGTTTAAGTAATTACGTACGTACTCCACGTGTTAGACTAAATCAAATGCAGAAAAAAAGAAGTTTTTTTTTTCACTGAAAATAAGAAGCAGCATTTAAACTTGAAATGAATAGTATTCTGTGTATAAGGGTAGCTACCTCTCGTCAATACCTCGCTCTTCACGATGAATTTTTTCGTACTTTAAAAAGTTTCTAAATTTTAATTAAATGGCCCTTGTGTTTCATGAGTCATTCTTATAAAATTTTGACAAAAAGTCGAGCTTTAGCGTAAAGAGCAACGTATTGAAAAGAGGCAGCTCCCTTGATACACGGAATGATTTACAATTTGTTTTAATTCTTAATGTTGCTCCTCGAAATTCCACCGGAAAAATTCTCTTAAGCCTACTATCATCTGAGAAAAGACTTGTTTCTTATTTAGTTTCAGATCATTCTTAAAATTATGCCGGAAATCTCCCCCTCCGTGAAAAATTTATACTGGAAACCCCCCCCCCCCAATAGATAGCTTTTCCCGCGGAAAATTAAACCATGGAGAATATCTCCCGCAGAAAATTCCCTATGGGAAATTTCTTCCCTCATGGCAAAATCTTCAGACGATTCCAACCCCGCTGAAAATTTCCCCGGGACAATTCCCCCAGAGCATCTCCAAATATAGAATTGAGTCGCCAAAGAAAAATTAAGACAAATAAAGGAATCCGTGTACAAATAGTGGCAAATTCCCCATGTGAAATTTCCCCTAGAAATTCAACCCCAGAAAGCTCCGTACCCATGGAAAATACCCCTGCTAAAGTCACTCCCCCCCAAAAAAAAAATGTCGGTGCGTCCCCGAAAAATAACATGTTCTATATGTAAACAATGAGCAAATTTCATAGCCTACAGCCCATTTACTAGGGGCTATAAGGAGTCACGCCGTCCCTAGAAGAACCTTTTAACATTTTGAACAAAATGGCTATCCTAAAACTTTCATCAGATGGTTTTGGAAAAAAGAGGGATAGGAGGGCGGCTAGTGACCCTCCAATCTTTTTGGTCGCTTATAAAGGGCGCTAGGAATTTTAATTTTGTTCGAATGGGCCCTCACCCGACCATCTATGACCATTGTTACGACCCAATCACCCCTGAAATAATAAAATTTAACACGCTTCCATGATCTTTACACCTAAAAAAAAAAAAAAAAAAAGAAAAAAAAAAAAAAAACTACATTTTTATAACAAAAACAGGATGACCCTTCCTGAGTAATGGTGTTACCCTTTCACCATTCCTCAGACAGGGTCATCCTATTTTAGTTTTGTGTTGTACTTTAAGGTTTTTTTTAATATTTTTATCAGTTTTAATCTGCACTGAGGACGGTCAAGCGGAGGTCTTGACCGAAATATTTGGATAATTTTTCAATTTTTTCACTGGCTTTTTATTGTCCTCATTTCCTTTTACATATTTTGGGTAGACGTTTTCATATTTCCTCGTAGCACCGTGCCCTTAAAGCACCAATTCGTGAATGGTGTTACCCTTACCCTTCCAAAAGTGGCGTCAATCAAGTTTTAGATTTATACTTGTTGGTCCTCTATTTTGGGATGACTTACCAGTTAAGGTCCTGTAATGTTCTAGCAAAATTCAACAAGTTGTCAAATTTGCATTGTTTGAAGTTCACGAATTTTCTACGTTGTTCTCAGCCGTCCAAGTTGTTATTTTCTAGGGTGGGGTTGTGGCTGGTATTGTAGTTTTATGGATAATTTGATTTTGTTTGTATAGTTTGGGTGTCTGAGCCTAGGCGGGTCAAGCTTTGTTCTTTTTTTTTCTCCCTCTTTTTTCCTCATCCTAATTAAGTTTTTTTGTTAATATTTTGTTTGGTCTTTTAAAAGCTTTAGCCTCTGGTCATTGTTGCTGGCGTATGTACTCAAAAAAAATAACCCAATTAATTAATTTAGAAAATGATGAAAAAGCAGTAATGATAATCTGATAGAGAAGTTTACTAAGTCAAAATTCCTCAGGATTTTACTAATTATACTAAGATTTTACTATTTCTGCTAAAATTTCATCAATTCCTAAAAAAGCTGCGATTTTAGCAACTTCCCATCACCCAAGAAGTTGCAGGAACAAGCGCAAAATAATGCATAACTTGGAAGACAGTCAAAATTTGAGGGGAGAGCCCGCTATTTGCGTGACGAAAAATATTCTGAAACAAAGTGAATTTTAAAACTGATTGAGCCCAAAACTGCTCGAATTGAAATTAAAACTGATTTTACTGCATTAGGATGATATCATTTGGTGATGGTTTGTTTATTAATTTCTTAATATGCATGTTAGATAATCTCTGATAACCGTAAGGTCCGTCATGTGCTAACAATGAAATATTATCTGTGACATTACGACGAAAAAATTTGTATCACTACTTTTAGCTACTTTGGACACAATCATGACCAAATGCCTAAGAAATGGTTGTTGTGTTTGCAAACAATGTTTCCCTCCAATTACGTTTTCACTTTGTCCTGTTGTACGCTTAATCTATATAAATATTAAATATAAATTATATTTATTGCATATTTTTTGATCATATTTTCTGATAAGCAGGCTTTGAGATTTCAATTCGTCTTTCTGACATTAAACAGGGTTGCAAACTTGACGATTGCGTAATTAAAGAACGTAACAAAAACTACGTTTATTTACCCCCCCCCCCCAAAAAAAAAAAAATTCTGGTTCAAATTTGGCATTTCAGGTTTCTAGTTTTTACGACTCTTAACCCATTTTCGGCTACTTTTGGTCCAATTTAGTCGTGCTTATGTATTCAGAAATAAGGATTGTAGACTACGTTCACCGCCCTTTTAAAGGTTAATTGGTGACCCGATAGGACTGGTATAACTAAATTAGCCTATCTGATAAATTTATACGCCACGCGGACCAAATATAACCCGGATATAAACCAGATCGACATATAAAACGTTCAATCGATTGACATACAAAACCTCGATCGCTGAGATCTTTTAGAGTTAGAAAAAACTAAATTAAATACCATAAAACCCCCTCCTATTGGTGCAAGCATAATTCAAAAGGCGTTAAGACGTTATATTAGGCTTTTGTCAAAGGGCTGGTCATAACCCGTACTAAATAAAGAAATATACTAGAATATTAGTCAAATCTACATTCTTCAAACTTGTTTCGGTTCTAAGATTATTGAGAGTTCCTTTTTTTATCGTCCTTTTCTAATCTCCCTTTCTAAAATGCAAAAATAGATGAAATTTTCAGGTTTTGACATCAAAATTTTCTTTTTTGCATTTTGAAAACAAGATTAAATTTCCTGATTTCAAAAACAACTGTTCTTCAATAGGAATGGAAAAACAAATACTTTCAGTTTTCTGCTTTCGTGTAAAACATCGTTTTAGTCAGTTTCAGTTTTCTGCTTTCGTGTCTGCTTTCGTTCTGCTTAGTGTTTTCAGTTTTTTGCTTTCGTGTAAAACATCGTTTTAGTCAGACATATTTCTGTGAAAGACCGAAATTGAAGAATTTCGACATTCACCGGCGAATTTCCGAAGTTGCTGTTTTTCTACCTGGATTTGGTCAGCTTTTTCAGTTTTATCCCAGCATTGATTGTGAGGTTGGGTTTTTAATCCATTCTATTATTTATAACCTACTTTAACCAAACCCAACCTGTCTTAACTTTTACCATCAAACCTTGCATAAGACTGACAAAGCTGATTTAATCCAATCTGAGAAAAAACGAATTTCTGACATTCACCGGTGAATGTCGACATTTACCAGACTTCGGTCTTTCATTGTAAAAGACATACAATCAAATGGGGAATTTGAAAAGGAAAGTGTTTTTCGATCTTTCCAAAAGATGGAAAGCCAATTAGCATTCCATCTTTCTATCATTCTAAGCTCTTACCTCGCTCTATGTCAATGTCCGGCAGATAAATTCAGTACTATTAGCAGACCACCTTCCTATTTGTGACTATGGGCAGTTATGTAAAATATTTGTAATGCAATTTTACTTAAAAGGCTATTGAAAAATGTATTGTTTTCTAAATACGATTTTAATGATTAATTTAATGGTATATATAGTTGATAGGTCAAAATAGTATTAAAATCATTAAATTTAGGGTTTTAATTAGATTGTTAAACAACACAGCACTCGTACGGGATTCTGATTATTGGATAATTTTCTGGGCTTGGTTTGTTTTGATGGGCGTTTTCGGGCTGAAAAACCTCTTCCTAGCTAATTTATCTACTATGGGCTGCCTCCCCGTAGTAGCTTAATATTTGTAGGCATGAATATATAATGAGTCGGAGGTAATAGGCTTGGGACTGTCTGTGCAGGATTTCGACTCTTGTTGATAGAAGAGCATCGCCAAGTGCTGAAAACCATGTTGTGACCAAGATGGGCCCAGGATTGCACAAAGCCTCCAACTTACTGGAGGTCCCAGGGACTTCTTGCTGTCCGGTTCTAAGCCGGCTTAAGCGCTTCGGTGTAGACTTGAGAAGATATGTTGGTCCCCATCCTGCACTGGTATCCGGGATCACTGCTTTTCTTGAGGCCAAAATAATTTCAAAGATTTAAAGAACATGAAAATTGGAACTTGGAATGTTACGACGTTAAAAAATGACTATCGCATCGACATTTTGACTGACGAATTCAGACGGTTTGAACTGGATTTATTAGGAGTTTCAGAAACTCATATCCCAGGGGTAGGAAGCATGAAATTAGGTGACATAGAATTTGTTTACTCAGGAAGGAAGGATGGGGTACATAGACAGGGAGTAGGGCTCATGATGAATAAGGAAGCTGCTAAGTCTTGTTTAGGCTGGGAAGGTATTAATAATAGAATACTAATTGCTCATTTTATGACTAAAAAGTTTAGGGTATCAGTTATAGTAGTATATGCCCCCATTGAACCAACTGATGGAGATACTAGTGACTCAGATGAATTTTACTTACAGTTACAGGAGCAAATAGACAGGGTACCAGGTAGAAATATGGTGTTTTTGCTAGGAGATTTTAATGCCCAGGTTGGTAGAAATAGGGATAGATGGTATCCTAGCCTAGGTAATTTTGGTGTAGGAAAAGAAAACAGTAATGGCTATAGGCTTTTGCAATTTTGTAGGTATAACAACCTAGTTATAACCAATACGGTGTTTGGTCACAAAATGGCCCATAAGTTGACATGGTATTCACGTGATGGTAAGACAGCAAACCTTATTGATTATGTTATTGTAAACAGAAGACTAGCAGGATCAATACAAGATACTAGGGTGTATAGGAGTGCCGTTATTGATGTTAAAAGTAAAGATCACCATCTAGTAGTGTCTAAGGTTAATGTAAAGCTGAAATTTCGGAAGAGTAACTCCCTCCCGGGAAGTTATGATGTTGGTAGACTTCAGGATGAAAATTTGAGAAAAAAATTCCAGGAACAGTTGAGTACTAAACTTGAGGGTTTAAAATTTGACAATGTGGAAGATGGATGGAATAATTTCAGAAAAACAATTTGTGAAGTTGCTGATGGTGTCCTAGGGAAGAGTGCTAAGACAGCAACTAGGAATATTAGTGAAAAAGCTTTAGGTTTAATAGAGAGTAGAAGGGGTTTGTATAAGAATTATCTAAGCGATAGGTCGTATGAAAACAAAAGGAATGTAAAGAAAGTGGAGAAAGCATTAACATATGAACTAAGGAGATGTGAAGTGGAGGAGATGGATAAAATTGCTGAGGATATGGAAGATGCGGCTAGACGGCATAATAGTAAAATATTATACTGGCATGTTAATAAATTGAAAGGGAGTAGCCGATCCGGACTAGTCCCAGTTAAAGATAGAAATGGGGTCACAATTAGTGATAAGGAAAAAGTTAAAGAAAGATGGGTGGAACATTTTGAGAACGTGCTAAACCGAGATACAGTTGCAGGAAAAGATATAGATGAAAATGAAAAAGTTTGTGATACCTTGGATGTGAAGGAAGATTTGTTTAGTGAGGAAGAATTAGCGACAGTACTAGAAGGATTAAAAAATAATAAGGCCCCAGGTGCTGATAGTATGATTAATGAGTTCCTTAAATATGGTGGCTCTGAGGTTAGGAATAAGCTACTGAAGATTATGAACATGATTTTTGAAAAAGGGGAAGTACCCAATGATTTTAGGAAAACCTTAATTAAACCACTGTATAAGAAAGGTGACAAGAGTGAATGTCGGAATTATCGAGGCATTAGTCTGGTCTCTGTAGGTAGCAAATTACTGAATAATATGATGCTTTTTAGACTGAGACATGCTGTAGACAAAGTTTTAAGGGAAGAACAATGCGGTTTTAGAAAAGGTAGAGGATGTGTCGACCATGTTTTCACTCTTAGGTTAATAATTGAGAAGTCCCTTCGTTGTCAAACACCTTTGGTCCTTAGTTTTATCGATTATGAGCAAGCTTTCGATTCTGTTGATAGAACAGCGTTAACAAAGGTCTTATCGTTATATGGTATACCAGAAAAATACATTAAAGTGATTTGCGCTATGTACGAGAATAATACTGCTGCGGTTAAGGTAGGAAATGAGGTTAGCAACTGGTTTTGTATTAAATCAGGAGTTAAGCAGGGTTGTGTTCTATCCCCCTTTATATGGATCATTTTGATGGACTTCGTCTTAAGGAGCACAGGAAAGGCAATTGGAGACCATGGAATCAAATGGGGAGGAAGAACGCTCCTGGACTTAGATTATGCTGATGATTTAAGCATATTAGATGAAAGTGTGAGCAAAATGAATGAATTTTTAGAGGTTTTACGAGTTCAGGGTGCTAAAATAGGCTTGAAAATTAATGTTAAGAAGACTAAGTCACTAAGGTTAGGAATAAGTGAAGATGAACAGGTGACCTTAGGTAACGAAAAGATTGATCAGGTTGGGAGCTTCAGTTACCTTGGTAGTATTATTAGTAAAGATGGTGGGAGCAGTGAAGATGTTAAAAGTAGAATAGCTAAAGCTCAGGGTGTTTTTTCACAGTTAAAAAAAGTTTGGAAGAATAGAAAGATAAGCCTACAAACCAAGATTAGAATATTGGAAGCTACAGTGATGACAGTGGTCAAATATGGCTCTGAAGCATGGACACTCCGAAAAGCAGATGAAAATTTACTAGATGTTTTCCAGAGAAATTGCCTACGGATTGTTCTGGGTACCCGGCTGACTGACCGTATTTCAAACAGTAGGTTGTACGAAAAGTGTGGTTCAATCCCGCTTTCTGGGGCTATAATGAAAGAAAGGTTGAGATGGCTAGGCCACGTTCTACGGATGAAGGATGACAGATTACCGAAGATTGTCCTTTTTGGCCAACCGTCTGGGGCTACACGGAAAGCAGGTCGTCCTTGTCTGGGTTGGGAGGATGTCATAAATAAGGATTTAAAGGAAATGGGAACTTCCTGGGAGGGTGTAAAGAGGGAGGCTTTAAATAGATTAGGTTGGAGGAGGAGCGTGCGTAGCTGTGTTGGCCTCAGGCGGCTTGGTGCTGCAGTGAGTTATTAGTAGTAGTAGTAGTAGTAGTTGTGTTTTAAGGAAGGAGTTGAGTGTTAAGATACATGATGCTGTAGCTATATTTTGCTTTTAAAGCCTTTCTGAGGTTAATGTTTATCATTATTTTTTGTGGATTTGTTTGGTAATCCTTCCTCCATATCATGCTGTTGCATTTGGAAGGAATGTGTTTATGTCAAAACATTTGTGAAAAATTTAAGTTACATGAAATAAAATAAAAAAAAACTTTTTAGAACTAATTCAGAGAGAATCTCATTTTTATTTGAAAAAAAATTGATTGATAAAGCTTTAGACGTGAAAAATGTCCCTGTTTGCGTAAATTAATGATAACTGTTGTGCAACCAACGATGGTGGTGAGAAAATGGAGGGGGGGGTTAAAAAATTGATGCATGTGACAGTGAAGTGGAACTTGAATATGTTCCAGAGGGAGTACGCCAACACGACATATTCCTCTGAACTAGAGTATGTCAATTGCCATGGTGCGAAACAAAGAAACCCGTGTTTTAGAAACGCAAAACACGACTTATGACTCATTTCGGTATTTCTGTATAGATAGCTAGTGAATATTAAATATGTTCATGGGGATTAAAAGATGGTTGTAATTTCGGTATCTCCTAGATTAAATCTTCGTTTAGATCCCGCGGTGATTTCGTGTTTGGAATGTAAGATCTCAGCCTAAACCTGTACGAACCGCAATTTTTCAAGCGTTAAAATTTGACAGTCGCTACATGAGAGGCTCCCAAAATTGGCAATCTTTTTTTATACCTATATATAAACATTTTCTTTATGCCAAAAAAACATTTAATAACCATAGCCCATATCTTTCGAAGAGGGACTACTCAATTTTAGCGTTTGAAAAACTGTATTTTGTATAAGTTTGAGCTGACCTTTTATATTCAAGACTTTTACTTTTTTTTACAAGAAACAGTTCGTTTACAACAGCAAAAACAGAACTAAAAAAAATACAAAAAGAGCATACAAATATCTCGGCTCAAACTAATAAAAAATACAATTTTCTAAGTGCTAAACATGGACAGTCAGTTCATGAAAGACTCCCAAAAATTTGTATTCTTTTTTCATTCTTAAACAAATATTTGTTTTTTTTAAAAACATTATTGCACCCATGGCCAGTTTGACTGGACGAACGAAATTACCCATTCATTCATTAGCGAGGAGACTAAACAGCCATTCGTTGTTGATAAAGTCATAAGCAGTCGTTGGCAATATTGGGGACATATAGTTACATTGGGCAGTAATCGCCTGCCTCATGATGTTCGGTGTTGGACTCCTCCAGCGGCGCAGTCGACAGAAGGCTGCACTTGAACAATCCCTAGAAAGAGTCGTAGCGCTCTCAAGAACATCCCTTGATGATCTTTTGCATAAGACGCAGGAGAGGTAATCAGGAAGAGGCATCGTTTTCACCTTATGCACAGACCGGCATGGAAAGTCCTAAGTTTAAGTAAGTCATGGCCAATAGGGTAGCAGTAATTCTAAAGGTGGTTTTCACGAATGAGCTTTTTCCTTGGAGGGGAAAAACTAAAGATTAAAGGGTTTTATTTTTGTTGTTATTGAAGGCGACTTCATTTGTAGAAGAAATGAAAGCGTGAAAAAGACTGAATTAATCGATCAAGTGCTTTAACTTTAAGAATATTTGCTGTAACTCTCGGCTTAAAAATATCACATAACGCATTTTGAAATGCTAAAGTAGAGTTGTCCCAGCACAAATTGTTCGACAGTCAAATCTTGCGTTGATAAATTTTTTCTGGTTGAATTCTGCAATGGTTTTGTTTTACAAGGCTGAAACTAGTGTGGGTTGAATGTTGCAGGAGTAGAGTCTTACGTGGGTTGAATTTTCCCAGGATGGTTTTATTCATGTCCAGTTTAATACAGACTTTTCTTCGACAATATTTGAGCCACTTTAAATTGAAATATGAAAGTCTCATAACCAGAAATTAAAGCAACAGACTAAACTAAAAAAAAAAATATTCTGCGTCCTCCTTTCAGGTATCTTCATCACGGTGACAGCCATCAGCCTCGTTGCACAGGTCCAAGACCCAAAAATGTATATGGCAGTACCTTTAGCATCAGTATTAACTTTTAGGATCCTAGCTGGTCATAGTGTGCATCCCTGGATATTTTCCAAAACCAATTCAAACTGCTTAAATTTAGCCATCATACAAATAAATTAAACCAAGGATCGATCAGATGTGCTTAATTTGAATGGGACAGACCCAAGGCAATAGTCACGATCACCCCGTTGAAAGGTAAATGAAAGCTAGGTAAACAGAGCAAAAACCTATCTTTCAGTAAGGACTGGCTCTCATGAGAACATCCGAAGTTCAAATACAACTTTTGTGAGTTCAGCTCATCTGGATTACACAGTTCTTAAAATATATTTCGAGCATGCCCAAATAACCCTTTAGATAATGTAAATAATGCTAGAGAAAAATTTGTTCACAGAATAATTAATCACAGTGTTTTTATAATAAATAACAGTTATCTCTATTGCGTAACTACTGAATTCAATCAGTGTCTAAATAATTCAAAATATAATCCTTGTTTAAAACTGGTTTAAAACCGAGTTTAATCCTTTTTCAAACTAGATTGGTCTTGACCGGACGAAGACTGTTATTATAGAATATATTATAGATCAATATTATAGAGTTGATTTGGTTGGAAGCATCTATTTGTATTTAACGATTTTAAGAATTGCCACTTTATGTAAATTAGCCTTAATAAGGATGATATGTTGACATTATGCTATATAATTAAGAACCGGGTAGTAAAGGGCTGTGCACTACCTTTCAGATATAAGAATCGACTTTTATATCTAACAATGGTTTTGTTTCCCTCTGGTTGTGATCAAAGAATTATCCCTAAACTTCTGATCCTACATCCCTCCTTACCTCAGAGTAATTATGGTGATATAATACACACATCCTTGGAAATAAACCAATTAGATGATAAACAGTAGCGTCAATTTACAGAACTTTATGGGGATCAACATGTATTTTTCAAAATTTATGTGGGGGAGGGGCTATATTTTCTTTATTTCTTTCAACGTAAATACGAAAACAGACATTTTTCAATAAAACTGCCCCCAAAAATGTATTTTTGAAACGAGGAGAGGAGTAGAAAATGAGCATAAAAAATGATAAAACCTTATGGCTTATAAACCCTATTCAAAAATATTTTTATTTAGAAGCCGTTTCGGCCACATATGACAGGATCAAAATTTAATATGAGATAGGAAAGGCAAAAATGGGTATTTTGGAAATTTAAACTGAGAAGACAGAACTTTGTAAACAACGAATCTTCAAAATAATCTTAACCACAAAATGTACAGAAAAAAACAGCGTGACCAAATAAAATTGAGCGCTTTAAGTGAAAAGTGGCTGGGTAGAATTTTCAGTTTGACAAAAATGTCACATAGCGTCCTTTGAAATGTAGCAGCCAAAATGTACTTACCCACGCTCACTATTATATTCAATATAACTAAATATTCAAGCATGCAAGTAGAGACTGCAAAACTTTGAGCTTTTTTTGTCGAACAGCAAAGAAACTCCTTTACAGTATTTTTAAACTAATATATTATTATTTTTTCAATGGATGCTATTATTTTAAATCTTTATTTATTTTTGAATTTGGGCCTTCATTGACTGAAAATAAAAAGTTTAGAGGTTTCATTTAAACTGCATAATGAGGACTCAAAAATTACCCATGTAAACTCTTCTTTGGATGATTTGCTAAAACAGCATGATTCCTTTTTAGCTTTTTTATAACAAGACCATCGCCGTTATGCCGTGTAGAAGAAATACCACCGGACTCCGATTTGGAATGGCTGTTTGAACCTAGATAAGACAAAAAGTGCTATAAAACAAGATATCAGTAAAACACAATCGTAAACAAATAATTGACATTGAGTGTATCATTTAAAATATATTTATTCGTTCGGAAGTCAAGTATGGTATAAAAAACTGGTCAAAAACTGTGCACAATATGCACCTGTCATTTTTTTGGGGGGATGGGGCAAGTAGACTAAGATCAGAGGCGCCATTTGGACCAAATCTTGGGGTGGGCATAAACTCCATGTTTATGCCCATTTATAAGTATCAACACCATAGTAGCATCAATTATTGCCCCTTTAATTCTCCCTTTGAATTTCAAAATACATATTTTATATCTTCATTGAACAAACCATTTTTGGTATTCTCATTTAAACAAATGATGCTTCCTAGATTCCGATTTTTTTTTGTGGTTTATTTTATGCAAAGGTTTATTCTGCTTAAAAAAATTACAGTAGGCAGCCGAGTATTGAGGCTTTATTATGATAAAATTATGTTTGATCAGGGGCCGATACAGAAACGGGTCCCTAAGACCACCCTGTGTGTGATTGTTCTTTAGCTTGTGGCACCGAAAAAAAAAAATCATACTTCAATATAAAACTTCACCAAACAAATCAAACTTCAGCGAAAAGGGTGAAGGTTGAGGGGAGTTGTAACGCCCCCCCATTCTTTTAACAGAATATTTTATGTTTGTTCTAATGTTTAACATCGCTTTACTTATTGTCCGAAAGAATTATATTATATTTTTTAACATCACACCCAGTGTTATCGTAAATCAGACAGCCCATCTCTCCCCTTACGATTTGCCATTTTCTCGCTAAAGTTTAACTTTAGGACGACGGTATACGGAGAATAACAGCTCATTTACATGTATTACTATGGAAATGAAATAGAATTTCCCTCCAAATGAGAGAGGTTGCCGCCACAGTGTACCCTCACACGTCACGCTTAAGATTAAGTTTTAGTGACAACCTTTGATATTTTAAATATAATTTTTTCCAAACACTAACATTTTTGCAATACAAAGGAGTTTCCAGCCCCATCAGGACTAAGATTTTTCGTTTGTTTCAAACATATTCTTGCAAATGAAGGTAGGTAGAAATAAATTCCCTACATAATTATCTGAATGGCCTCTCTTTGAAAGTCATGAATTTGTCACTAAAAATGCACTTTTTCGAAGCTTTCCGTACCCTTCCTTCCCACACAAAAAGAGCTTCTGAGGATACTAAATACTTTAAGATCCTAGCGTGCTGTTGGGCAGTCTGGGCTGTCTCCGTGTGCAATCATGGGTAGTCTCCCATGCCTTAATACGGGTACAAATCAAACCAACGAAAATAAATTAAGTGGGGGGGGGGCTAAGTCAGGAGTGGACCCAAGATTTTCTTTGGGGGGGATATAATAGGCTGCTTCAATAAACTTGCGAACCAAGAATCACCCGCAATTGAAAGGGAACCTCTACAAATATGTGTCGAAGGTAGGTAATGGAAATGGTCGTAAATTTAATCTAAAATCTGGTGAGGGTTAAAGTTCAAATAAACCTGTTGAAATTAAAATGGTATCAAATTATTGATACAAAAAATAGTAAGTTATAAAAATCACCCGGCCATAAAAAAAAAATAAAAAGCTTTTCACCAACTATAAAAAATACGATATTTAAGATTTTCTGCATAATTTTTTGCCTTTGCACTTCTGACAGCTATACCGATTAAGTTAAGCTTTTTACTCAAAAACAAGAGCTCATATGGCACTTGTGACGCGGCCGGAAGAGCCAAGAGCTCATATGGTATGACCTCTTGCAAAATTCTAAGAACCAATAGATTGATTTGAAAGGAAAATCAGAGGCTTAATGCCGGTCGAGATTCAAAATAAGAGCTCTGAGTCACGAGGTCCTTCTAAATATCAAAATTCTTTAAGATCCGATTACCCACTTGTAGGCTAAAAATGCTTCATTTTTCTAATTTTTCCTTTCCTTTCAGCCCCCAGATGGCCGAATCGGGGAAAACGACTTTATCAAGTCAATTTGTGCAGCTCCCTGACACGCCTACCAATTTTCATCGTCCTAGCTCGTCCAGAAGCACCAAACTCGCCAAAGACCTGAGCCCCCCTAACTCCCCCAAAGAGAGCGGATCCAGTACGGTTACGTCAATCACGTATCTACGACATTTGCTTATTCTACCCACCAAGTTTCATCCCGATCTCTCCACTCTAAACATTTTCCAAGATTTCCGGTTTCCCCTCCAACTCCCCAAATGTACAACAGATCTGGTCGGGATTTGAAATAAGAGCTCTGAGACATTAGTTCCTTCAAGATCTGGTCACCCGTTCTTAATTTAAAAATACCTCAATTTTTCCAAATTAATCTACCACCACCCCCCCCCCAGCTCCCCCAAAGAGAAAGGATTCGTTCCAATTATGTCAATCACGTTTCTATAGCTTGTTTTTATTCTTCCCATCAAGTTTCATCCCGATATCTCCACTCTAAGCTTTTTTTCAAGATTTCTGGTTCCAAGATTTCTGTGTCCCCCTCCAACCCCCTATGTCCCCAGATCCAATTCAAATTGAAAATGGAGCATCTGAGACATAAGAGCTTTCTATATATCAAGTTTCATTAAGATCCGATCACCCATTCGTAAGATAAAGATACCTCAATTTTCAAGTTTTCCAAGAATTCCGGTTTCCCGCTTCGACTCCCCTCAACGTTGCCGGATCTAGTCGGGATTTAAAATGAGAGCTCTAAAGCCCAAGATCCTTCTAAATATCCAACTTCATTAAGATCTGATCACCTGTTCGTAAGTTACAAATAGCTCTTTTTTATTTTTCCGAATTACTTCCCCTCCCCCCCAAACTCCACTAAAGAGAACGGATCCGGTCTGGTTATGTCAGTCACGTACCTTGGACTTGTGTTTATTCTTCCCGCAAGTTTCATCCTGATCTCTCCGCTTCAAGCGTTTTCCGTTTTTTCCGCCCCCCCCAACTCCCCCCCAATGACACTGGATCTGGTCAGGATTTAAAATAAGAGATCTGAGGTACGAGGTCCTTCTAAATATAAAACTTCATTAAGTTCCGATCAATCCTTCGTAAGTTAAAAATACCTCATTTTTCTAATTTTTCAGAATCCCCCCCCCCCGACTCCACCAAAGAGAGCGAATCCGTTCCAGTTATGTCAATCACATATCTAGGACTTTTGCTTATTTTTCCAACCAAGTTTCATCCCGATCCCTCCACTCTAAGTTTTTTCCAAGATTTTAGCCCCCCTCCCCAAATCCCCCCGATGTCACCGGATCCGATCGGGGGTTTAAAATAAGAGCTCTGAGACATGATATCCTTCCAAACATCAAATTTCATTAAGATCCGATCACCCGCTGGTAAGCTCAAAATATCTCATTTTTTCTAATTTTTCCGATTTAGCCGTCCTCCCCCCCAGATGGTCAAATTGGGGAAACGACAATTTCTAATTTAATGTTGTCTGGTTCCTGATACGCTTGCCAAATTTCATCGTCCTAGCTTACTTGGAAGTGGCTAAACTAGCAAAACCGGGACCGACAGACCGACCAACAGAATTTACTATCACTACTTGGTAGATACCAAGTGCCATAAAAAAAAAAAAAAAAAAAAAAAAAAAAAAAAAAAAAATGGTTTTGAACCATCTTTTGGGGTCATGCAGTATTTGTGACAATTTCTATAGGTAAAACCTTTTAGCATGTTGCCTAACTTTGTGGCATCACTAAGTAACTATGATAGTAATGAAGAGTAGGAAATGAGGATAAAGATACAATTTTTATATTTGTAAAAGATATATTAAACATTAAGTATCAGTTCTTTTAGGGGTGTCACAAGAAAAAATGAAAAAAAGAGATAGAAATGCATAGAAGATATTTAAAGCGAGGGTCTTAAATATAGACAATAAAGCATTAACTAATCACTGTTTCATTTTAAAAATAGTGTTTTTAAAAATAGCGTCAACATTGACGAAATCTCAAAAATTTACTAATCAAAATTTTACTTTTCATAACAGCGTAGCATATCTTTCCACTTTTTTAAAGTTCGATATATTTCGCTTAAACTACAAAACCTACACTTTTATAAGAAAAAGTCTCTGTATTTCTGTATTCTCCCCCCATATCTATTTATTACACGGTCGATGTCTACCTCAATATTTCGGTGAATGTTTATAATGGCCAGTCCTGTCAGTTTAGAGCTCTTCGTTAATATGTCTGCTTCTATTCATCCTAAAATATTCGAATAAAGACCAAAATCGCCAGAAAAATATGAACTCCAATAAAGATGCATGTAGATATTTGCTTTAAACTATGTATATGAGTCGAAATACTCCTTGAAAAGCAAATAATTATGTGTTTGTTATTTTTGTATTTGATAGGTATAGATTGGTGATTTAAATTCTTAAGATTTTAAGCTGTGGTAGATTTCTAATTAGTTTTTTTTTAATCTTGAGATTTTCAGATACTCAATTCCAAGTTTACGTCTCGAAATGTCATTGAGCACAAAAACAAAATTTTGAAATTTGACTCAGATTTAGCATTAAGTAAGAGAATTGTCCTGTAAAAATTTTGATATATAGACAACGAATCTTTTTATCAACATTTTATTAGTTAATGTTTGAAAAAAAATCGATGCTATTCCTTTGATTCAGACTGAGAATTCAGAGACCCATCTGTACCAGCTAGATAAAAAAATTAATACGTAGCTATTTGCCTTCCTTTATAAACAATTTGTCGAAAATCGTTTCTTCATAAATAAATACTCCGATCTTTGAAGGAGTACTTCGATTCATTTACTTTTATATACTTATACGAACCTTTATTGGAGTTCTAAGGAGTTTGAACTTTATTTTAAAGTTTTAGGATGAACAGAGGAGGTAATATGTCATATAATGCAGAGCTTTGATTAGATGAAAATAGGCAGTAAATTGGCCACCCTTTGCTCACCAGAATCCAAAACTTAAATTAATAATTTTTGCACTTATCATACATTTACTTTCTTTATGCAAATCCCCTAAAAAAACAACAATGTTGTTAAAACCACCCCGCTTCGCAACAAGCAAACCTAAAAAACCGAAACAGAGACCCAAAAAAGTAATGATCAATATCTTCACCTCAGTGTCATAGTAAGACTCGAAAACAGATTTTTGACAGTAAAAAGAGGTAAATATTTTCTTTTTAGCCCCGTTGTGACAGTACAATCCTGAAATGTCATTTTGACAGCCTAGAGAAGTTAGGATTTTAAATTTTCCCTCCTTGTTATTACGAAATGAAAATTTTCGTCTCCCATTTGGCTCTTGTGGTAATACAAACAGATTCCCTTGATAAATCTAAATTCAATTAAATACTTTTTGGCAGTAAAAAATAACAGAGACTGCACAAAGTAACTGAAACCTAGTTTCAAACTTGTTTGCAAAAAGAAACAGCCTTAATAATTAAAAACTTATTAAAAACACAACTATTAAAAAGCAATTGCAAAAAAAAACTTTCGTCCCAAACAAGACAAAGCGGTCCCAATCACAAATCTACCACTACGTTAGGGGGAGGAGGCATGCACCCCCTGAAATTTAGCCCACCGGGCTAAGTTTTTCGAGCTTACCTGTTCATATGCCAAATTAAATAGGCCTATATGTGTATGTATATGGAATAATACATGGCTGAACTAAAACTTCTCACTTTTAAGCTCGATTTACAAAAAATCGAGATACGCCCTTTCATTTCGGGAACGACGGTTTCCAATAAAGTCCCGCTGCAAAAGAGACAAAAACTTACTTTGGTACGCAACAGATTGATGGTTTTCTGGACTTGCTACTGATGTAACCAGTGTTACCAGTAAAATCAGCTCCGTAAACGGTACTTGCATTTTAATTTATAATCCAAATTTATTACCGAGACATTCTTCTTGTATGACACCAGCGTTGTCGTCAAGTTTTTCCTCTGATAAAAGAAAACAAAAACTGGATTACAATTATTGTTGAATTTAAAACGCTGCCAGGAATCCAAAACAAATAACAAAGGTACAGCAGCAGTAACACATTCAGGGGTTGCCTATTCACTTTTTGAAGCACATTAAAGTAACGACACACCAGATCATGGGCTGAATGTATTAAGGTATCTGAATTAGGACGGGGAAAAGCTGAACTTTCTCAGGAATTTGAATTGGGAAAAAGGAAAAGGTCAAATATGGGAGATTTCATTCTTACGTTTGTTTCAGTCATTAAATTACTGCGAAGAATATACGAATAATTTATTCAATTACAAATATTCAGAGAAGGGGGAAGGATCTGGTACACACTTTTTTGGATGGGTCCTATTTCATCTCATCCCATTCGACATCGATCCCATTATCCATCGTGCCATGCTGGGGCCCGGCGGCGAAGCCGCCGGGACCCAGCACTGTCTGCGGTTAGAACACAAGGGACAATGAGAATCCATATATAAAAGCCTGCCGCGTGCCAGGCTTGGGCCTGGTGGCGAAGCCGCATGGACCCAGCCCTGTCTGCGGTTAGAACACGAGGGACAATGAGAATCCATATATAGAAGCCTGCCACGTGCCATGCAGGGGCCCAGCGGCCAGGCCGCCGGACCCAGCTAGTATTCATATATAAATCATTACGGTTGAAGGTTGAACATAACGAAACTCACCAAATAACACACGAAATATATTGTTGACTCTATGGTCATGCATTATTTTTTTCTTAACATAACTGTTATTATAAAGTGGCTCCACCACAAGCATAGTCTCCGATATCCTTTTGTTGACAAAAAGTAAGTTTGGATTGCATATACCTTAGAAATTCGCTTGAAGGTTGAATATAACCTAACTCATCAAATAAAACACGGAATATATTAATGACGTCGAATATAACCTAACTTACTAAATAACACACAGAATATATTATTGACGCTGCCGTCAAGCGCAATATTGTGTGGTTCGGTCACGAGGAAAATTTCCAATTACATTTTACAGATGGAAATTAGGTTTTTACTTGCCTGTAATTGATACGATAAGATATATTCAAAACTAGAGTCACGTGGGCAGGGCTTCAGAAAGGACAACAAAATGAAAGTATGAAACAAAAAACTCACAAAAACAGCAAAACACTAAGTCTATCTCATTATACACATACGTATCTTTTCACGTTCATCACCATTTCACTCACGTTCATCTTCAAAAATTATCTTTGTTGTACATCTTCATAAATATTATATTCGATCGAGTCCGCGTAATCGAAATTTTGCCGTTCATTCCTTCCTTCCTACTTCAATCCCCAACAGTCCAACCCCCTGAATCTTTCAAGACTTCACAATCGTACGAAGTGCTCTAAATTCACATTGCCTTCACAAATTGGATAACCACTCCGCAACCTAGATCCCCCAAACAATTAATTCTGTCTTCAAGTGTAAAATTACCCCTTACTTAGATAATTCAAAGGAATTGAGATAATCCAATTAACACAAAAGAATTGATTAATTTTTTTCTTTTGGGCGCTTGGGCTATGCAGGTATTGCTCAGGCATAAGTGGTTTGTTTATCTTTTATTTAATATTAAATTAAAAACAATTTTTTTTTCAATTGAAAGTAAGGAGCAACATTAAAACTTAAAACGAAATAAAATGATGTCGTATATGAGGGGGGTCGCCGTCTCCTCAATACTTCGCTCTTTACGCTAAAGCTCGATTTTTTTGTTCCAGTTATTTAAGAATGACTCCTGAATCACAAAGACCATTTAATTAGAGTAACAAGCTCTTTTAAAAGTTCTAAAAAAGAGCAAGGTATTCAGAGCAGGGTGACCCCCTCATATATGTAATATTTCTTGTTCGTTTTAAGTTTTAATATTGCTCCTTAATATATTGTTAATATTGTTTTTTGTTTAATTTTTGATCATTTTCAAACAATATTGGGAAACCTGCCTCCCCCTCCGTGGAAAATTCCCTCCCCCACTAAAAATGCATCTATAGAAAGCTCCTTCCATGTAACCCCCCTCCCTCCATGGTAAAAATACCCCCTGAAAAACGTCTGTATACTTCTTGATAACCAATACTATCTGTAAACAATGGACAAAGTTCACAGCTTGGAGCTCTTCCCCCGGGGACTGTGGGGAGTCTAGTTTTCCTCAAAGAAAAAGTTATTAGATTTTTATGCTGAAAGACATGACTGTCTTGAAATTTTGATCGGGCGACTTTGGGAAAAATGAACGTGGGAGGGGGGCTAGCTGTCCTCCAATATTTTTGGTCACTTAAAAAGGGAACTAGAACTTTCAATTTCCGATCAAATGAGCCCTCTCCTTATGTTCTACGATCACTGGTTCGATGCGATCATCCCTGGAAAAAAGAAACAAATAAACACACCTTCGTGATCTTTCTTCTGGCAAAAAAAAAAATGCAAAATTCTGCATATTTGAATATAGGACCTTGAAACCTCTACGGTAGGGTTCTCTGGTACACTGAATCTGATGGTGTCATTTTCATTAGCATCGACTGATGTTTTGGAGGTGTTTTCCCTCTTTTTTCGAAAATTGGGCAAATTTTCTCAGGCTCATAACTTTTGATGGGTAATATTAAATGTGATTAATTTTACATATTTTGAATGAGCATCAAAATTTTATTCTTTTGATGCATCTATCGTTATAAAGCCTCCGTCTCTTAGAGTTTCGATTACTATTGAGCCGCGTCGCTCCTTACTTACAGTTCGTTACCACAAATTGTTTGATTGTTTGAATTTGACCTTTTTATATAAAGTTTAATTATTTATGTATATATGTGTTTTTTTTAGCTTTAATTGTAAAGATATCATTGATCTGAAGTTTTTGAAAAATATACAAAAGGATTGTATAAGAACAAGGGTGCAGGATTGTTCGGGGGGGGGTTACAAAGAAACTTTCAAAAACACGTAAAAAAATTGTTTTATACGTTTTGTTACGTTTTATGAGTCGGATATTTTTTTTCGGGGGGGGGGGGAGGGTCAAACCTGATTAACTTCTATTATGAGAATAACCGTTGAATTCTTGAAATCTATGGATGCTAAAAATAAAAGAATAAATTTCTGGAATCAACATAAAAATGTTTGTCTTCAATGTTTGTTTCCTTGTTCTTCAAAGATAAGAAAAACAAATCGATGGTTAAATTGGTTCAGGTTATTATTATCGCCTGCAAAAATAGTAAAATAGAAAGTATTGTTGCTCTAAATAAAAACGCAAAAACCTTGATTATTGCGTTTCTAATTTGGTGCCAAAACCGACTGGCGAGTTGATCAACCTGTTAGCAACGCAATTTTTATAGTTTTTTAATTGTGCATGGAATGTCCAAAGCTCATTTACTAGCTTAATTTAGCTTCTCGAAATTCAGACATTAATTAGTCATTTTAAATTCATACTTTCATTCTCACCATTGATTTGGTTCATTTGCGGTAGAAAATCCTTTGATCTCAACAAGTTTCTAGACGCTCATTAGGTCTGTAGGAGGGAGATGGTTAGGATGGTTATATATATATATATATATATATATATATATATATATATATATATGTATATATATATATATACTAGCTGTTGGGGTGGCGCTTCGCGCCACCCCAACACCTAGTTGGTGGGGGCGCTTCGCGCCCCCCCCCCAAGCCCCCCCGCGCGCGTAAGTCGTTACGCGCTATAATAGTTACGCGCCATTGTAGTTGTGTCCCTATGTCCCACCTGTGAATATAGATAGATATATATATATATATATATATATATATATATATATATATATATATATATATATATATATATATATATATATATATATATGGTTTTAACTACGTAAAACTTGCGAATATACAACATTCTTTGCTGTCCCATTGTCTTTGCATATAAATAGATTGTCAGGTTTACCGACTCTTGAACATGCAACATATAATGGTCCATGGGAAAACAATCTGTATTCAGATCTATACCTCATGATTCTAATGATTGCCCTTGAGCTTTGTTGATGGTGATTGCTAATCGACCATTCCCTGTCCCGGTGTCCCGGTCGTCATTTACATCCCCCTGTTTCCCCCGGTGTCCCCGTTGTAGTTGTGTCCCTGTGTCCCGGTCGTCATTTATATTCCCTGTGTCCCGGTCGTCATTTGTATCCCGGTGTACCGGTCTGTATATACATTCTTTTTTTAGTTTTGTTTTTCTCCTTTATTTTTTTCCTTTTTTTTTCTTTTTTAGCTTATTTAGATTTTTAGATTTTTTAGTTTTTTATTAGTTTTTAGTTTTTTTTCTTTTTAGTTTTTTTGTCCCGGTCGTCATTTATATCCCCCTGTTTCCCCCGGTGTCCCCGTTGTAGTTGTGTCCCTGTGTCCCGGTCGTCATTTATATTACCTGTGTCCCGGTCGTAATTTGTATCCCGGTGTACCGGTCTGTATATACATTCGTTTTTTAGTTTTGTTTTTCTCCTTTATTTTTTTCCTTTTTTTTTCTTTTTTAGTTTATTTAGATTTTTAGATTTTTTAGTTTTTTTTATTAGTTTTTAGTTTTTTTTTCTTTTTAGTTTTTTTGTAGTTTTTACCTTCTTTTTAGTTTTGTTAATTTTTTTTTTTACTTATGTCCTGGTCGTCATTTATACTCCCTGTGTCCCGGTGCTTTGTTGATTGCTAATCGAACATTCCTTTTGTCCTGGTCGCTTTCTCTTTGAGTGTCGTCATTTATTTTTTTCTTTTTTAGTTCTTTTAGTTTTTACCTTTTTTAGTTTTTTTTAGTTTTTTAGATGAAAATTTTTTTTAGTTTTTTCCTTTTTTTCTTTTTAGTTTTTTATTGGTTTTTACCTTTATGTTAGCTTATTTTTCAGTTTTTTCCTTTTTTTTCGTTTTTTTTTATTTTTTATTTTTTTTAGTTTTTTACCTTTTTTTAGTTTTTTTAGTTTTTTTAGTTTTTTTAGTTTTTTAGCTTTTTTACTTTTTTTATTAGTTTTTAGTTTTTTTGTAGTTTTTGCCTTTTTTTAGTTTTTTCAGTTTTTTTTTTAGTTTTTTATTGGTTTTTACCTTTATTTTAGCTTATTTTTCAGTTTTTTCCTTTTTTTAGTTTTTTTTTAGTTTTTAGTTTTTTTAGTTTTTTACCTTTTTTTAGTTTTTTTAGTTTTTTTAGTTTTTTAGCTTTTTTATTTTTTTATTAGTTTTTAGTTTTTTTGTAGTTTTTGCCTTTTTTTTAGTTTTTTTAGTTGTTTAGCTTTTTTATTAGTTTTTAGTTTTTTTTGTAGTTTTTGCCTTTTTTTAGTTTTTTTAGTTTTTTAGCTTTTTTATTTTTTTTATTAGTTTTTAGTTTTTTTGTAGTTTTTGCCTTTTTTTAGTTTTTTCAGTTTTGACGTGACCTGATCCAGTTTTTTCAGGTGACGTCACCTGATCCACGATCCACAGATCCACAGACAACTTATTTTTATATATATAGATAGTTTTTTTTTTTTACTTATGTCCTGGTCGTCATTTATACTCCCTGTGTCCCGGTGCTTTGTTGATTGCTAATCGAACATTCCTTTTGTCCTGGTCGCTTTCTCTTTGAGTGTCGTCATTTATTTTTTTCTTTTTTAGTTCTTTTAGTTTTTCCCTTTTTTAGTTTTTTTTAGTTTTTTAGATGAAAATTTTTTTTAGTTTTTTCCTTTTTTTCTTTTTAGTTTTTTATTGGTTTTTACCTTTATTTTAGCTTATTTTTCAGTTTTTTCCTTTTTTTTATTTTTTTTTATTTTTTATTTTTTTTAGTTTTTTACCTTTTTTTAGTTTTTTTAGTTTTTTTAGTTTTTTAGCTTTTTTACTTTTTTATTAGTTTTTAGTTTTTTTTTGTAGTTTTTGCCTTTTTTTAGTTTTTTCAGTTTTTTTTTAGTTTTTTATTGGTTTTTACCTTTATTTTAGCTTATTTTTCAGTTTTTTCCTTTTTTTTTTAGTTTTTTTTAGTTTTTAGTTTTTTTAGTTTTTTACCTTTTTTTAGTTTTTTTAGTTTTTTTAGTTTTTTAGCTTTTTTATTTTTTTTATTAGTTTTTAGTTTTTTTTGTAGTTTTTGCCTTTTTTTAGTTTTTTTAGTTTTTTAGCTTTTTTATTAGTTTTTAGTTTTTTTTTGTAGTTTTTGTTTTTTTTTATTAGTTTTTAGTTTTTTTTGTAGTTTTTGCCTTTTTTTAGTTTTTTCAGTTTTGACGTCACCAGATCCAGTTTTTCAGGTGACGTCACCTGACACATCCATCCATCCATCCACAGACAACTTATTTTTATATATATAGATAGATATATACATATATATTTATATATATATATATATATATATATATATATATATATATATATATATATATATATATATATATATATATATATATATATATATATATATATATATATATATATATATATATATATATATATAATACACACACATATATATATATATATATATATATATATATATATATATATATATATATATATATATATATATATATATATATATGTACATATATATATATATATATATGTATATATATATTATGTACATATATATATATATATATATATATATATATATATATGTATATATATATATATATATATATATATATATATATATTATATATATATATATGTATATATATATATATATATATATATATATATATTATATATATATATATATATATTATATATATGTATATATTATATATATATATATATATATATATATATATATATATATATATATATATATATATATATATATATATATATATATATATATATATATATATATATATATATATATATATATATATATATATATATATATATATATATATATATATATATATATATATATATATATATATATATATATATATATATATATATATATAAAACAATCCGTAAGCAATGTCTCTGAGAAACACCTAGCAAATCCTCTTCCGTCTTGGGAGTGCCCACGCTTCAGAACCATACTTGACAACTGTCATCACTGTAGCTTCCAAAATTCTAATATTAGTTCGCAGTCTCATCTTCCTATTCTTCCTAACTATTTTCAGCTGTGAAACAAACAGCCTGGGCCTTAGCTATTTCACTTTTAACATATTCATTGCACCCACCGTCTTTTCTAATAATACTACATAGGTTAGTGAAACATTCCACTTGATTGATCTTCTCGTTGCTCAACATAACCTTTGCACCTTCACCTTTTCCTACACTTGCCAACTTAGTCTTTTTTACATTAACTTTCAAACCTATTCTTGCACCCTAAACTTGCAAAATCTCTAAAAGCTCATTCATTTTGCTAAAATTTTGATCTATGACGCTTTAATTATCCGTAGAATCGATTCCAGGGGAGTTTCACTTCCCCATTTGATTCACTGTTCCGGTCGTGGCCTTTGCAGAGCTCCCCGAAGTCGCTCAAAATGATCCTTATAAATTGGGATAGAACGTAACCCCGCTTTCATTTAATATGAAACCAGCTACTAACCTCAACAAGGCCGTATCCAGGATATTTTTTTTTTTGGAGGGGTGGGGTATTTTATACAAGAATTTTTTCAGGGTGGTACACAAAAAACCTCAAGAAATGCAAAAAAATGTTTATATCCATTTTTGTTACGTTTTTACGAGCTGGGCAAACATTTCGGGGGGGGGGGGATCAAACCCCCTAGATATGGCCTTGAACCTCAATTGCTACCTTAACCGCAGCAATGTTATTAATACTACTATATGACTGAAAAATAGCCAAGAGATGCCAAACGCTAGACAATGTTGGTGCTTTTTTTTTCAACGCTAACACCAGTTTCAGCTCTTGTAAGTTACCTCTACTCTTCGGTCCGACTTTCTTCGAACTGATATAATAACAATACAACTTAAGTTGAGGTTAGATCTCAAAAGTAAAACTAGTGCTTTAACATCTGACCCTTTCCAAACTAATATAAAAACAACGGTGAACGGCGTTTACGCCCCACCCCCGCGCGGGAAATCTCCCCAAACAAAAATCTGGGTTACGGCCCTGGGAATTATTAATTGACATTAAAATGCACTCTTTGAGGTATCTCCCTCCCTCTCTAACTACAAAACAATCAGAGAACTCTATTGAAGAAATTTATGTGCCTTTTTAAGTTTCGTAATTTGTACATTGTTTACAGATAGTACTTGTTATTGAGAAACATACGGACAATTTCACAGGGAGTTTCCTGGGTGAATTTTCAGTGGGGAGAAAATTCTTATGAATAATTTCCTTTCAGCGAGGATGTGTTTTCCAGGGGTGGGTATTTTACGGGTGAGTATTTTCCACAGTGGTGTATTTTCCGTGGGGGGAGGTAAACGCCTAGAACCAAAAACGACACAACTTTTAAAATTAGCTACGTCTAAAAGAAGTTTGTAGTTCCGCTTTGTTTGTTCCTTTTTCTATCCAATCAGTGAGAATGACTACTCCAAAGCACAAATTATTCCTCTGAGACACAGCATACAAAAAAATTAAATCAGGCGGATTTATAAAATATTCTCAGTGCATCCTTTGATTTTTGTCATAACCATACCACCTACATTGGCTGATTGAAAATTCAACCACACACTGTATCTAAGATTAGGAATTTTATTCATTTGTTGATAGCCTGTAAATTCAAAATGAAGAGATAAAAAATAGTAAATAACTGAGCCAAATGTTCAAAGCAAACTGTGAATTAGATCTAGAACCACTAGATGACAATATTACAGAATGTTAGTTTACTTATCCAAGTGATTAATAATATCATTTAATTCTTACTAAATTATTTTTGCTGTTTCGCATACTTTCTTTCTAGGGTCCTTGAAAAAAACACTGTTTTGTAGAGGAATCAACCATAGGGACGTACCCGCGAGATTCTCAGGGCCAACCTCCTCCCTCTTGAAATGAAATTTTCTGGTATTTGTTTGCAATTATTATTCAAGTTATCGTGTTTATTACTATTATTTCCTTACTCCCCAGAGTAGGCAAATATAGTCGAAATAAATTTATTGTTATTATGCTACTTCCCAGAGCCATTGCCAATTTTTTTTTTGGGGGGGGTGACTATGAAAAAAATTAAAACTCATCAAATATTTTTTATATGAATTTTTGTTACAATTTTACGAGTCGAGCAAAAATTTGGGGGCAGGAGTTCAAACCCCTGACCCTCCCTCTGAATATACCCCTCTACTCCCCAATCCCCCAATAAATCCTAAATACTTGTCCCACCAAACTTAACATATTTCCACAGATCTGCGCCTTTTAGTACCACACGTTTCACATTTTGCACCACGTATGGGCAAGTTCCGTCAAGGCATTCATTGTGTACGGTTTTCAAAAAAAAGGTCATCCCTATATTCGATAAATAAAAAAAACAAATTTTTTTTTAAATTAAAGTAAGGAGAAACATTAAAACTTAAAACGAACAGAAATTACTCCGTATATGAAAGGGGCTTTTCCTCCTCAACGCCCCGCTCTTTACGCTAAAGTTTGACTCTTTCTCTTAACTCTATTTTTAAAACAGTAAGAAACTTTAGAGTAAAGAGCGGGGCGTTGAGGAGGAAAAGCCCCTTTCATATACGGAGTAATTTCTGTTCGTTTTAAGTTTTAATGGTGCTCCTTACTTTCATTTAAAAAAACTTGTTTTTTTATTTAATTTCTGGGCGTTTTTGAATTAATGCATGTTTTGATCTTGGCTCTCTGCACATAAATAATTAAAACGAAATTTGCATATTTATTAATTGCAATTAATCGGAAGATTTTGAGAAAAAAGGATCGAGGGAGGAGGCCTAGTTGCCCTCCAATTTTTTGATTACTTAAAAAAGCAACTAGAACTTTTAATTTTTTACAAACGTTTTCATTGGTAAAAAAATATACGTAACTTACGAATTAACTAACGTAACGACCTTCTATATTCGTATGTTTTTATTGCGTATATGAGGGGGTTCAACCTTCGTGGATACCTCGCTCTTTACATTAAAGCATAGATTTGTCCCAATTCCTTAAGAATGACCTCTGAATCACAAAGGCCGTAGAATAAATAGTTGAAATTACTAAAAATTCGTTAGCCTAAAGAGTGAGGTATAACGAGGAGGTAAGCCCCTCATATGCGTAATATTTTTTGTTCGTTTTAAGTTTTAATGCTGCTCCTTACTTTCAGTAGAAGAAACTTTTCATATTTATTTTTTCATTGCTTTTTGAAATAATCTTAGAAAATCCTACGCCCCCTTCATTGAAATTCTCTTCCCCCATGAGAAGTTTCTCCATGGAAATATCCTTCCACGTAACCCCCCCCCCCCCAACTCTCCCCACTAAACCAAAAAAATCTCCCTGAAAACGCCAGTACACTTCCCAGTAACCATTACTAGTACTGTGGGGCGTGCTTGGAACTTGGTTCCCGCTGAGATCCGGCAGTTACGAACACTTGGCTCCTTTAAGAGACAGATGAAAAGTTTCTTATTAAAGGCTTCTTATTAAATGTTTCTTGTGATTTATTTATTTTTTTTTCTTTTTTGGGTTGTTGTTTTGTTGGTGCTGTATCCTCGATGACGCGAGAATTTTAATTTGTATTTTATTGTCGGGTGATATGAGGGTCGCTGTTTCGTGGGGACTGCCGGTGAGTTGATTTCTTTTCCTTACATATTTATATTTAGATGTTGGTTAGTATGTTTATGACAAGTTTTATGATTCTTTATTTATTGTATGCCGTTTCCCAAATAACGGGCCATTGAGCCCTTTGGGATACTGTTTTTGCTATTGTTATTTTATGAAAATAAATAGAACTTGAACTTGAACTAAACACAGGTCAAAGTTTGTAACTTGCAGCCCCTCCCACTGGGACTGCGGGGGAGTAAGTCGTCCCTAAAGACATAGTTATTAGGTTTTTCGGCTATGGTGAATAAAATGACTATCTCAGAATTTTGATCCGGTGACTTTTGGGAAAAAATGAGCGTGGGAGGGGGCCTAGGGGCCCTTCAATTTTTGATCACTTAAAAATGGCACCAGAACTTTTAATTTCTGTTATAATGAGCCCTTTCGCAACATTCTAGGACCACTCGGTCGATACGATCTCCCCTGGAAAAAAAAAAAACAACAAACAAACAAATAAACACGCATCCGTGATCTTTCTTCTGGCAAAAAATGTGAAATTCCACATTTTTGTAGATAGGAGCTTGAAACTTCTACAATAAGGTTCTCTGATACGCTGAATCTGATGGTGTGATTTTCGTTAAGATTGTATGACTTTTAGGGGGTGTTTCCCCCTATTTTCTAAAATGAGACAAATTTTCTCAGGCTCGTAACTTTTGATGGGTATAACTGATCTTGATGAAACTTATATATTTAAAATCAGCATTAAAATGCGATTCTTTTGATGTAACTATTGGTATCAAAATTCCATTTTTTAGAGTTTCGGTTACTATTGAACCGGGTCGCTCCGAACTGTTTGAAAAGTGTGACTTGAATCTTAGTTTACAACATTGCGATTATTTTACGTTTAATTCATCTTTGTAACTGACCAATTTGTTCGTAATATAAATACTGCCTTTTTTGGGATTTCTAAGATATTTGAAGTTTTAATTTTTTTCTAAGAAACTTCTTTTCTCACTTGCTGGAAAAAAAATGTAAACTACATTTTTTGGTTTTGTGATTGCTTTAGCCTAAACATTCTTCATTTAGGAGGCTACTCGTCCTTAATAAAACTATTCACGGTAACGAACTTGAAGTACTAAACGACGTGGTTCTATCAGTAGTGTTAATAGGAGGTGGGGGTAAAAGAGCCTGATCTCCCTAGATCTAGAGAAATATTTTTTCCATTTTTTTCATTGAAAACCACCGTTTATAGGTATTTTTGTTACAAAACTAAAGACTCTTCCACTTCTAGGGATTGATAAATAAATCTCTCCTTCCTAAGTTTTCGTGAATCAACGCCACTGGTTTCCATAGTAGCCGAAACACTAAAAAAAGTATTATGATAATGAAAAGTATAATAAGGGGTCTTCTTTCTATAACCAAACATATAAAATCCATTTCGTTAAAAAATAGTTATAAAAATTGAGAAAAAGGGTGCAATCCCTATTATCGTACCCCTAAAATAGGTGCGATCTTGAAAGAAATTACAGCGTTGTATTCAAGAACTCGAAAGACCCTTCTGCGGAGACATAAATAAAAAAAACACCTCGGAATTTTAGAATTTTTTCCAAGAAATTTGATACTGGTTGCATGTTCATTTATTTTTCGGTATTTGATTTATCTTTATTTTTTTTTTATCAAAGTGGTAGTCGCGGAACATCGAGAGGTGGCTAATTCAAACGGTTATTGAAGTTTCTAGTGCTCTTGCTGTTAGTAACAAACGAAATGATGCCACAGGAAAGTACTAATTTCTGGCATTTTCAACCTTAAATTATTTTAGCCCCAAATAGAGCCAAAATGTTGTTGCCAATCAGCTTAGAACTTTAGAAAAACTACATAAATATCCTCCCAGCTAACGAAGTCATACTGCCGTATAGTGCCTAATTCGTTTATGAAAATTCACACAGTTCATACCGACTGAAAGGTGATTAAATATACTGTGTATGAAGTGTTACCAACGATTATTCAATATTATATTTCTGCACATCGGGTATTGGGGTAGGATGGGAGGTCAACGGATCTTTTGTATTACGGATAAATGACCGAACCCAAAGTAAATTTTAGAACTGAATTTTCAGCGCTTCGGGATGTGTTTTTCCGATCAACTTGGAAAGAGGATTTAACCCCTACCATCCCCTCATCTGGAATATTTTGTTTAGTCACGTTCATTTTAAGTTGTAGCCCACCCAGTATCGCCATTTTAAACCACTGTGTTTGCGTACTGTCAAGCACATGCACATGTATGGCGGTTTTGATATGTTTTTAATGTGGGTGCTAAGAGGTGAGCGGCTTCCTTATTATTAATATTTTGTTTAGTCACGTCCATTTTTAGTTGTAGCCCACCCAGTATCGCCATATTAAACCACTGCGTTTGCGTACTGTCAGGCACATGCACATGTATAACGGTTTTAATATGTTTTTAATAAGTTTTTAATATGGGTGCTAAGAGGTGAATGGCTTCCTTATTATTAATATTTTGTTTAGTCACGTCCATTTTTAGTTGTAGCCCACCCAGTATCGCCATTTTAAACCACTGCGTATGCGTACTGTCAGGCACATGCACATGTATGGCGGTTTTAATATGTTTTTAATACGTTTTTAATATGGGTGCTAAGAGGTGAGTGGCTTCCTTATTATTAATATTTTGTTTAGTCACGTCCATTTTTAGTTGTAGCCCACCCAGTATCGCCATTTTAAACCACTGCGTTTGCGTACTGTCAGGCACATGCACATGTATGGCGGTTTTAATATGTTTTTAATAAGTTTTTAATATGGGTGCTAAGAGGTGAGTGGCTTCCTTATTATTAATATTTTGTTTAGTCACGTCCATTTTTAGTTGTAGCTCACCCAGTATCACCATTTTAAACCACTGCGTTTGCGTACTGTCAGGCACATACACATGTATGGCGGTTTTAATAAATTTTTAATATGGGTGCTAAGAGGTGAATGTCTTACTTATTATTAATATTTTGTTTAGTCACGTCCATTTTTAGTTGTAGCCCACCCAGTATCGCCATTTTAAACCACTGAGTTTGCGTACTGTCAGGCACATGCACATGTATGGCGGTTTTAATATGTTTTTAATAAGTTTTTAATATGGGAGCTAAGAGGTGAGTGGCGTCCTTATTATTGCATGAATATTTTTCGTGGGAAGTGAAAATTACGCTTTCATGATACTATTAGGCGGCTGGGGAGACTCCTTAAGATAAGCATCGATCACGCTGACACTGCATCATGCATTGTAGGCTAATGATTATGTAAATCTGTCTATAATACTATAGTCCTTATTTTGAGGGCAAATCTTCAGTGCAAAGAGCTGATTCCCAGGACTAATATTATTTTAGTGACATCTCCCAGAAGATATTAACAGGAATCTCTTCGTAAAGTCCGTGTAAAAAGGACCCTTTGGCATTTCAGGCTGCTTTAAATAGCTCTTAAGGGGGGGGGGTGATCTTTTTCGGGGCCAAATCTACTTTCGAGGCATTGCTATGCAAAAGTTAAACTTTAGCATTAAAGTTGAATATAGTTGGGAAACGAGGTCTCCTAATATTTATATTAAACAAAACATTAAATTAAAGGCGAATAGGAATTAAGCCAAAAAATAAGATCATCAAAGTAAAGTAAAGAGATATATTAAGGCTAGAAACGAGCAGAAATTATCCAGCATATTGGAGGGCTTCTACTAGGGTTGCATCCAGGATTGTAATTTTTGGGCAGGGGAGGTGGTAGATAAGGATTTCTTTGGGGAGGGGGTTACAAAAATGCAAAAAACACATACAAAATTTGTTTATATTCGTTTTTTTTACGTTTTAACAGACAAAAAAAAACTTTTGGGGGAAAATCCCCCTAATCCCTTTGGATATGGCACTGGCTGCCAGCCCGTCACATATATTATTCCATTCTGGCTGAAAATTTGCCTCGGAAAATTTCTTGCGGATAGTAAGGACTGAAATTTTTGTTGGGCCCACTTTCATTTGAAAAAGTCTTGGTTTTACTGAATTTCTGATGATTTTATAAATCATGCTGACCACCCCTCCCCCCTCCAAGGAAATTTTTTTCCAAGAATCCCAAAAAATTCCTATTAATCACTATTATTTTTCCAGAAAATTCTTCCTTTTAAACTTATAAACCAAAAAAATCCCTTTTTGGTACTTATGAATTATGCCGCCAATGCTCAAGTTCTTCATCTAAACCTAAGAAGAACCGGTTTCATCGTTAGCTCCTTTCAGCTTAGTGGCATTTCCTTAGGATTGAGCGTCAGAGAAACCGGTTCTACTTAGGTCCTACTTAAATAAAGCACTTGAGTGTTGGCGGTATAATACATAAGTATCCCCTTTTTTAGAAACTCGAGTGTCCAGTTATTCATCATTAAGAGACTTGGTCAGTCTCTTTGTATATGTACCCCTTTGTATATTCATTTCATTTAATAAGTAGCCACGAAAAAATAATATAAAAATAAAGCATGAATAGAAAAATCAGTCGGAAACACGATCAGCGTAATTTAGAAACACGACCTTAAATATTATAGACATAGTCTTTATGTATATTCATTTGCTTACAGTTTCCCAAATAGGTATATAAAAAGAGATATTCTTACCAGAGGATTTCTTATTTTATCCGATTTAATATAACACAAATTTTATTTAGTAAACAATCCTTTAGAATCAGTCCACTGCTTTATTCCTATTTCTAAAATCCACGAGACGAAACTAAAACACCCGATATCACGCGAAGCGCGGTTAAAACGCGAATGCTACAACTACTACAGGACTTGTCTAAGGCCTTGATATGTGTATTACCCACTAATTGGTTTATTCTGTTCATGTTAGAGATATGTCAATCAAAGAACAACTAAAAAATGGACGAATTAGGTGAAAAAAATAGTAGGTGGCTATTTCACACAGATTATGATTTATTTTTAGTTCTTTGAAACGTGTCTTTATCCATTTGTTATAATACTTTGATTGTTACTAAACAGACACTTAAGCGCGTGTTTTTTTCCGGGGGGGGGGAGTCAAAGAATTATAGTATATACTGAGGAGTTAACATAAATTGCCTACAGGTAAAGTGAACATACCAATCGATACCTTTTTTATGATCTTTCCAGATATAATAATTGTTTTTGTCGTAATTCAATCAAACAGTTCGTGGTAACGAACTGTAGTAAGGAGCGACCCGGCTCAATTGTAACCGAAACTCTAAAAAATGGAATTTTGATACCAATAGTTACATCAAAAGAATCGCATTTTCATGCTGATTTTAAATACATAAGTTTCATCAAGATCAGTTATACCCATCAAAAGTTATGAGCCTGAGGAAATTTGTCCCATTTTAGAAAATAGGGGGAAACACCCCCTAAAAGTCATACAATCTTAACGAAAATCAGTTTCTTACTGTTTTAAAAATAGAGTTAAGAGAAAGAGTTAAACTTTAGCGTAAAGAGCGGGGCGTTGAGGAGGAAAAGCCCCTATCATATACGGAGTATTTTCTGTTCATTTTAAGTTTTAATGTTGCTCCTTACTTTCATTTAAAAAACTTGTTTTTTTTATTTAATTTTAATCTAACCTTACGCATATACATAGCCCGTATTAAAAATTTTCCAAGTTTTCCTTGATTCTCGACTTTGTCACGGTCCATTGGGCTTACGGCTCGACGGAAGAAACATGATGGATGGCAAAAATGGGTAAATTATTTTGAATTTTTCTTGCGAATGAATGTTGTGTTTGGATTTTTAGACTGTTTTACATTGTTACCTGTGGATTATACAACTTTAACAAAAGGGATTTATAGTCGAACAGTACGTTTGAAACTGATGTTTCAATGCCTTTTTTACCAAAAAACTAATGATAACAATTATCATTGTCCAAGATTCCAAAAAAGGCTTAAAATGGAATTTACGACAGCAGCGATTATTATACTGTGAAAGAGCATAAAAGGAATGCATCGAGTGGAATATTTACTTTATTCTTGGGCCATTTATGTGATATGTGAACTACTCAATATTTTCCAAAATTATTTGATAATTTGAATAAAAAGCCGAAATAATCTTAAAACAATTTAGGATTTAGGAGGGGGAGGGGAAAACCCTGAGTCCCTCTGCGGATGCCCCTGATACAAATCGACTGTTTTATTCCGTTTTGGACAAGCGTCTTCGCTCTTCTTTTATTAATCTAAAAAATATTTTCCACAAAACAAATTTTTCAAAGAAAACTAAAAAGCTTTACTAAGCCAAAAATGAGCAGAAATAAAGTCAAATAACCTTCCAAGTATAAAACCATAACAAGACCACAAGCCACACAAGACCATAACATAATTTGGACTTTACTGAAAACAAAATACAGTATAAATGTTTTCCCTTTTTTGCTTTAATAGATAAGAAATTATTAAAACTTTAAGGAATAAATATCAGTGCATGTCTATTAAATTGACAATCAAAGATCATTTTTTTTTAGAAAAGTGCAAATTATATTTTGGTCTTGAGAAGGCAGGGGGTTTTTCAGCCCTATTCCTGTTAATTTTTGCTTGTTTTGAGTTTAAAATATCTAGTATATTTGTGAAATTTATCACTGTCTATCAAAAGGATTTTATCCCTATTTGAACTTTTATTTATCGTTTGAAAAACTTGTTCTGTGGAAAAGTTTTCTAAATTATTTTTTTTTCGTTTTTATTGACATAGTATTTTTCATGGAAAAAACATTTTATATCTTTTCGGCTTTTTTTGTAAGATTTCACCAGTTTGCCTTGCTATTATTACACTCGAGAAACTTTTTCACACTTTTATTCTTGACACAAATAGACCTGGAAAAGCTTCCAAAAAGTTTAATACACTGACACTATTTTGGTTTATTTAAATTAAATGAGCAGAAGCAGTAATAGTACTAGCCGCAAAACTTTCAAATTAATACCCCCTGTTGCTCTTGATAAATTGTTGAGTTTTCATAATGACAACCATGCACACAGTGTCTTTTATTTCGGTGAAATACAATGTGTGTGGGGGGGGGAAGTAGTTGCCCTCCGCTCAAGTAGACTTTTAAGAATGTACTAAAACTTCTGATTACCAATCCAATGAGCCTCCTCTGAAGTTTATATGACCACTTTTCTTTTAAAAACCTTACATGCCCCAAGAGCATAACGTACAACTCTTGCCCAAAGGGCTGTAGGGGAGGGGGATGATCTTCCTCTAAGAAATAATTTCCGGACCTTTCAACTACGTTGAATAATGGCTATCTCAAAATGTTGACTGTATATTTTTTGGAAATGATGGGCGTCAGAAGGGGGAGGCTGGTTAACCTCCAAACATTTCTTACTATTAAAAAAGCACTATTCCTTTCAATTTCCAATCAAATGAGTCCCTTTCGAAGTTTCTACGACAACTCTTTCTATGCGAAGTTCCCTGGTCTAAAAAAAAAAAAAAAAAAAATAAAAAAGTATTAAGAAAATACATCGTGCCCACATCACTATTTACTTAGGCAGCTATAACAATATTACAGGGGAGAAAATGTAAGATTTGTAGGATTTTCTAAGAACAGTTTCATTGAAGATTGAATTATTTGTTTAGTATTTACTTATATAATTATTTGATCCACAATAATAAAATCAACAATGTAGAGTCCACATGAAATGAAATAATGAAAAATAAAAACAACATAAAAAATAATCTCGTATCTAGGAGGTTAAGATGGTTGGTTACATGGTTTGGCGTTGCCATCCCCCCCCCTCCCAAGAGAAAACGAAAAAATACTTCTTCAGCTTATAAGTTGGTCTTTACCCAAACATATGGCCAAAAAAAATCTCTTCAAATAAAATTGGATTATTGGATTGGATAATTGGATATCTAAATAAAGTTGGGGGGGGGGTAATATTGCAAAGAGTGGGTCTTGAAATAGAGTGGCACAGAAGATGACTGTGTTAACCGGTGATGTCCTCATGCTGCTTGATGCTGCAATGATCGGTAATTATGAATTTTTTTTTTAATAAGATTGCAAAGGGACCTGGCTCCCAAGCCCAGACAATGTTTAAATGCCAAAGAGAATGTTAGAAAAAGAACTGTTAGAAAAAGAAGTGTTATTTTGACCAGGAACGAATGCAGGATGTTTTTTCCAGGGGAAGGTTGCAAAGAATTATTCGGGGGGAGTACTAAAAATAGATCAAAATGGGTTTATATTCACTTTTTGTTACGTTTTTATGAGCTGAAAAACATTTCGGGGAGGGGGTTAAAACCCCTAGCCCCCTCCCCCCTGGATACGGCCTTGACTACGACATTCTCTGATGGAGTTTCAGTTTTTATGGAAATTTCGCAATTATAAAAAAAGATGTTCAATTTACGTTTTTGTTCAAATTAGGCCTTTCAACACACCAGAACCTGTATACTACTATGATTAGATGCAGACAATATGTCAACCCTAATCTGGTAATAAAACCCATTACCCATAGCATGACAAGTCATTTTATTTCTACTTAAGTTTCAAAATCATTGTTGTAAGATATATTTTTTTGTCAAAAATATTGGAGTCTTTCTAAAGAGACCTGTCTTCGCAGTGCCGAAATAGGTTTTATTCAAGTTAGGTTGCAGTGTGTTCAAAATGAAGTTTTAGAAGTTGTCGAGCGGTAACTTTTCTGTAACAGAAAAGAAGGTCACCCTTCAATCTAAAATGCTTCTCCAGCCATAGCTAGCTGAAAGACAGCTAATGCGGGTAGATTCCATCAGTTTTATTATGTACACTAGTCCAGCTTTAGTAGCATCCGTTAGACTGTTTGTGTTAGCCCTTTTCAGTGTTTCCGCACCATGGATCCCTTCAAAGGGGTCCATAATCAACTGACTGTATTTTTTGCATTCTACAGTACTTTCAGTCAAGTTTTAGGATAAAAACGGTGGGTTGAAGGTAAACAGCATCCACATTCATATGCAAGATAATATTTGCTTGTTTTGATTATTAACGATGCCCCTTAAATTCATTTGGAAGAAACCACAATTTTTAATTCAGTGATTGATCTTAAAGATGAGGAGTAAATTAAAAAAAATCTGTGAAAATACAAAAAAATATTTGAAAATTAAATAAATAAAACACTTTGATGGTTTGGAAACCTGGGACACACCATTCATCCTCCTTCACTAATTCCTTATGTTCTCGACGGCTACCGCTAATTGAGATTTCTGTCTTGTGTTTAGGAAAAAATTATAGGAATGTATGGGGGAGGGGCAAAGGTTTCTTAACTTTGATAATTAAGCTACAAAAAGGATACTTCTCAAAATCTGAACGGTGATTTTTGCGACTGAAAAAAAAAGAAAATACCCTGAAAGATATTTATCAAATGTAGGGTTGGGAATTGCGCCCTTACCATACACAAACTTGTGTCTATACAAAATTATGTGCGTAATTTATTTAATTTTTATGTACAAGAAAACTTATGTCAAAGCCATATTACAAAGGCCCGAAACTTAAATAAGCGCTAGCGCTCTTTTGCAAATAAATGCTAATAAGTCGATTATCACAGTCACGATTATCAATAATCAGAGCAATAAAGATAAGTTTACAAATGCAGGTTTGTAATTAGCAAAAGTGTTGGATCAGAAGCGACACTTTAATCGTGGGAATATAGATTGTGGCTTGGTCACAGAATATTAATTACGATCAATCCTTGAAACTTATTTGCTTTACTAAGTATTTTTTAGCTGGAACAATTAATCCAACTTGACAAACTTGGAATAATTGAATACTATCAAAAGAAGTTAAGACCATGTCACATGGTATTATTATAATATAAACATGGTCCACGTGTCTAAATTAAGGCGATACGATACCTTAGAATTATTTGGTGAGCCTCTGCGTTGGATGACCGCCTCAAAGACAAATGGCTTATTAGTAAATTCTAACAGGAGACTAACTATCATCAAAAGATGTCAAGAACTTGTAGTTTAACAGTGAATTTTGACAGAAAAGACAGTGAAATTTTACTTTGCTTTTGTCAGCGATTTTTTCAATCAAAACGGGTGGTATTACAGGGAGCTTCTACAGTCACCAAGTTACTCAAATAAACTGATTTGTCGACTTTGCCGTTCAGTTATGCTAGAACATTTTAAGGGACTGAGGTTTTTCCCTGAACTTTAAAAAGACTCTTTTGTTTAATCAAAAAAAATTAATTCACCCTTTCTGACGACGTATGTTATATTACAACTAAATATCTCTAACTCTGGTCTAAAATGGGGGGAAGTTAAAGCGCTCTCCTAAGATTTTTGGGAAAGTAGGTGTTGACTTTCCATTTTTGTCGTTTCTTCGGATTTCTTATCTAAATTCTACAAATTACGGTAAGAGCACCCAAACAGTTCGTTCTCAACCGATTTGGGCTCATACCAAGATCAGTTTTTCGGTTCATGTCCTCTTGGTATACTTGATGCTAATGAAAAATATTGTCTGAATACAACACCTTTTATACAATGTGTATGTTTACCCTGTATCTTCTTTGCCCTTTAAAGCCATGTGGAGATGATGCCCTTCACACATAAAATATTTTTTTCCAAGTTAAAGGCTCTAAAATATAATCATCCGAAGGGTCCTGCGCATGAACCACCAAAAAATTGCCAAGCCACTAGCGGGGGGGTGACACTGTAAAAACCTTGTCTGATATTATTAAGCATCTTCCAATACATTATCACACCCTCGTCTTATATAACGAGAATCCTCTACTGCATTATCGAAACCTTACATGCTATTATCAAAATCAACACACAAACACAGAAACTGAGATACCCAAACACACAAAGACAGACACGGGGACAAACAGCCAACCGCTCAGACGAACAGAAACAGAGAGTGAGAGAGAAACAAAATCACATACAAACACACAGAGTCAGTCATACAAAGATAGACACAGACACATGCAAACACTCGCTCGGACACACATACATAGTGAGAAAGACAAGCAAACAGCCGCTCAGCTACACAGGCACAGAAAGAGAGAGAGAAACAAAAACACCTACAAACACACAGAGTCAGACACATAAAGACGGACACGAGGGCAAATAAACATTCACTCACAGGTACAGAGAGAAACAGACACACAGGTACAGAGAGAGAGAGAGAGAGAGAGAGAAGCAAACAGCTGCTAAGACAGAGGAATACAACCTTTGAAACTTATATATTTAAAATCGGAATAAAGTTAGATTCTTTTAATATATCTATTGGGATCAAAATTCCACTTTTTAGAGTTTCGGTTACAATTGAGCCGGGTCGCTCCTTACTTACAGTTCGAACTGTTTGATAAAACTTATTTTTACTTATAATACAGTAGAAAATTCCTACATGCTTCATTCGATTAAGTTTGTTTTAATAACACATAATATAAGTTTGTGTTTGTGTTAATTGTGTTAATAAAGTTTGTGATTAAGTTTGTGAGAAAGTTTGTGTCGAACAAGTTTGTTGAAACATAGATTTGGTCAGTTTTTTTTTTTTTTTGATTTGTGTTTCTTCTCTCTTTTTTTGTCACTTGTCCCATTTCATTTATTATTTAGCTGAATGGTTCTCTAAAGATTAAAACGAACGAAAACGAACGTACTTTGACCGGGATTCAGTGTTTACCCCCCCCCCCCCCCCGTGGACAAAAACCCTTCACCATGGAAAATATCCCCTCCCCGTGGAATCCCCCCTCCTCCGCGTAAGATACCCATGGGGTACCTACTAAATAATAATCAGAATCGTTAATAATAGTGCCCTTTAACTTATAAGTAATTTGTTCAGAACAGTGCTCAGAGAAAAGGATTGGAGTTTCCTAAGTATTCATCCTGATAACTTATACCAAATATGCTCCAAGTTTGGACAGAAGAGTAAACCCACAAATTGTCTTTGCGTCAAACAAGACTTTTATTTTAATTTCCAATACTGCTTGCATATACTGTGCTATTTGTCTTCTCTCTCATAACGGCAATTAGAGAAAACTTAAAAAAAAGTCTATGATCTACCAATCACTAACAGCATCAGGCTTCTGTAAAACAATTTAAGCGATAACTTATATTACTTTAATTACTGACAAGGAGCACATCTAATCATCATAGTGATTAGTGAAAGGTAGGAGGCAATTCTACCAATTTAAACTTCTACTTTTTCTGAAAGAAGGGGTAGCTTTGGGAAAGGACAGAAAGGCTTCATCCAGGGAGGGGGTAGTGGTTCCCCCCCCCCCCGAAGTTTTTGTCCGAATTGTAAAAAAGTAACACAAATACAAAGAAACAGAAATTTGATACATTTTGGTTTTTTTTATGTATCCCTCCTCTTCCGAACAAAAACCCTGGTTACGGGTTTTTGTCATTTCACAAAAAAGTCATGTAAAACAAATTTTAATAAACTACGGCCAACAGGGGACATATACTTAAGGCGATGTTGAAGTTTAGTATTTTTTCCAGGCTTGTAACAAGAGAAAGAGGTTTGAGTCTCATACAGCCTCTTAACAAACTGGTTTCCGAAGCTTTACATTTCGAAAATTTGGGTTCCCTTGATAGTGTTCAGTCAACCTGACTCTTTGATGACCTGCATAATGATTTTTGTTGGTTTTGCATAAAAAATAGCTGAAAATGCTTTTCTAAAAACAAATTCTGTGGGAACAAGTTGCTATTGTTCGCTAAACTCTGGCAGCAATAATGGGATCATTCCTGAGGTCATGTTTGGCTAAGTTGGAATTTCTAAGGGCAGAACAGGGCTTATGGATGGTGGCGTCTAATAATAGAAACTAGGGGATAGTAGACCAAATTATTTTTCTTAAATTCAGGGGGGAGGCAATTTTGTATATTTGTATTGAATTTTTTCGATGAATATACCAAAAAAGCCACTTTTCAATAAACAAAAATATACTTTTTCAAAGGCTAGGGGGATCCTGAGGGCAAGTACCCCTTGCCCTTCCCCAATTTACACCATAACTTTTAGAATACAAATTCAGTCGGTACTTAACAGGATAATCAGGGATGAACAACTTAACAGTTGTAAATCACTGTCGTTTAGGTACAGCCATATAGGGGTAAAGTAGTTTCGCGGAGGGTTGAATTACAGTTTTATTTTTACCTCTACTTTGGAGGAACTTCATTACAAAATATCTGCTAGAGTTAGCAGGCATCAAGACACCAAGTTAGAGTTAGTAGACACCTAGGGTGTGTCGGATCATGTCCCCGAAATTGGGGGGTGGATCTATAAAATTTGCTGTTTTCGGTAGTCATCTTTTCAAGAGATGGCTCTGGATCAGCCGGAGGAAAGTTTCTGGGTTCTAGCTAATATCTTGCTGTAAACATGTTGCCATAGGCTTTATCTTACTGAATATTATTATGTAGTGGACACTTGCCAGTTGGAAAACTTTCCCAAAAGAAACAAAAATCCCAGAAGTCTGTCATAATTTCATTAAACACTGGATATTACTGGCCTTTTTGGACTTGGTTTTAAAACTGAATTAATTGTAGTTAAACACAAATAATATGAAATCAAACATTATTTTGACTGATATTAGATAATAGAAAAAATGAATAAAGAGTATGAGCATAACAGAAAAAAAGGTACTTATGATTATAGCGACCCCACTCAAGTTCTTGATCTGGGTAGAACCGGTTTGTCTGTCTGTAATCGTTTATAATTAGCTGAGTCCTAGTGAGAAAACTATGGTTAAGTATATTTTAATTAAATATTTAATATATAGAGGTGGTTAGGCTAGGTTTGGTGTTTGATATAATGCATTCGAGGTGGCCTGTTTTCGATAGTTCTTTGTTGTAGTTTCCATAATTTTATTACTAAAACATTATATTTTCATCATATTTTGGTATATTTCCAGTATTATAAGCATTATATTTTCATTATATTTTGGTATATTTCATTATGATTAACCTATCTTCACTTCTTGAGTGGGATTGCTATTTTACATAAGTACCAAAAAGAATATAATAGATATAGAACTGTTATATGAAAACACAGGAATGTGAATACAATAGCAAAAATATTAAAATAGAGAAATTACTGCTTTGTTTTTAGATAACTTTGAGGTGTAAAAAAAAATAAAATAAAACCTTTGCAAGCTTCTCTATAAAAAGAGAACCTTTGGGAATTCATCAAACCCAAAACCTAAAAAGCTGAAACCTGGATTAATCAGATACAGGGTAGTTAATTTAGATACATCCATATTAGACAAATACGAAAAAATGGAACCCGATAGTTTAATTACTTTCGGCACGTTGACTATTAATTATTATAATATATTCCACTTCCTTAACTATGCCTAAATAGTGGTTGCCTTATTTGTTTATTATGACGTTTTAGATACATTTTATGGGTTGCATCTTATCAATTTTCAAGCAGGTTTGTTAAATCTATTCAAGGGGTCAGCTACTCTCTTCCACCACTGTAAAGGAGTTGTGCATCAGTGCTGTGTCCAATATCTTAGCTCTGATACTCCAATGTGACTAACCATCTCATTGTGGAACAAAGACTAATCTAGTAGGCAGATCTGAGGCGTTGCCATGGGTAGGATAATTCCGTGATCCTCAAAAGCTTTTTTTCTCTAAGCGACCTGGTTTATTGGTTCTGATGGCCAAATTACAATGAAAGTTATCATAATACAGATAGGTGTTGACAATCCAGATTACACCAATCACATTCAAGAAGAAAAACGCCATCCTTAATGTGTTTGAATTTATCATTTGATTGTAGATATTTGAACACAGGGAGGGGTTTTCTTCTTCAACTCAAGTACCTATTTGAGTTGTGGTGTGTTAGTTCCAGGCCCGTTAGTTAAACCAATGTTAGTCGCAGGAAAGCCGATATGTAAATTTATAACTTTCAAAACTACATGTTTGTTCAAATTATAGGCTAGTTTCTTTCAGGGAAACAAAAATGTAACAAAAAAGGTTAACCAGCCACATGGATAATTAGTGCTGCTAAATCAGATCTGAGACACTGAATTCTGGCACTTGGCTCGTTTTATTCAAATTTACTTGCTCCATTCTAAATGTTTTATTATTTCATCAATATCTAAGCCTCGTAAAAGCTTTTTTGGGTTTCTGCAAGATGAAAAACTAGAAGTAAAGTCGTTTTCCGGAATATTGTTAATTTCGAATCTTCATTTTAAACCGGCTTTGAATCGGACAATGTTTTTGCTCGAGTTTAATAATTTCAAACTAGTGTTCTAATCTTTTTGTCATCAATGCTAAAGCCTCAATGAATTTATTTCAGTGTCAAAAAATTATAGTCTTCTTACTTAATTCAAGCACTAATAAAGTTTATTAAAACTTCCCTGAAACTAATTTCTTTTCCAAATTGGTATTATCATATTCCGTCGTCTTAAAGAGTTTCTTTTAACATGACGTTGTCCCAGAAAATAACAATTGTGCCCAAAAACAGAATAATCGTTATTTTTGAGTTAACAAAAGTTTAAGAATTTTAGGCATAAAATATGGCATTGAATAGTATCTTCATGAGATAAGACCCAAAATGTACGAATTTCCTTGACTTTGTCTTAAAGAACGACATAAAGACTATGGGAGAATATGGTTTCAAATGGGAAGGTAAAAATCTCCAAGACTTGGATTATACAGATGGTTCGAAAATCTTAGATAAAAACGTTTGCAAAATGAATACATTTTTGAAAGATTTGAGAGTTCAGAGCACAAGTACTGAATTTAATGTTAAGCAGAGAAATTTCTTATACTAGAATAAAAGACGGTGCAGAGCTGATGATCTGTCGGATTGATAAGCTTCACTTACTTGAGTAGTACTATTAGTAAAGATGGTTGACCCAGTGAAGATATAAAAAGAAGAACAAAGCCAAGGGATTTTTTCAGAGTTGAAAAAGTAGAAGAATAGGAAGGTAAGTATTTGAACAAAATAGGATATTGAAAGGTATAGTATGGTAGTCTTGACAAGATGTATTATTCCCTGTCCTATCCTAGTTTGGGACCATTACTTTTCTTAAGGCCATAATAATTACAATGATAAAGAACATAAAAATTGCAACTTGGAATGTTACAACGTTAAAAAATCAGTATTTATATCGACATTTTGACTGATGAATTCAGACGCTTCGAACTGGAATTAATAGGAGTTTCAGAAACGCATGTCCCAGGGGTAAGGAACATGAAAATAAGAAATATACAGTTTATTTACTCACACTGAAAGGATGGGATTTATAGGCAAGGGGTAGGGCTCATCATGAATAAGGAAATTGCTGAATCTTGCTTGGGTTGGGAGGCCTTAATAATAAACTCTAGTTACTTATTTTACGGTTAAAAAGTGAAGGGTACCAGTCACATTAGTACAGGGCCATCTAGAGCTGACTAATGGGGAAAGTAGTGACTCGGATGGGTTCTGCTTAAAGCTACAGGAACAAATAGACAGGAACCCAGGTAGAAATAGGGTATTTTTGCTAGGATTGCTGCAATTTTATAGTTATAGATTGCTGCAATTTTGCAAATATAAGAATCTAGTTATAATCAATTCAGTATTTCGTCACAAAATGGGCCATAAGCTAACGTGGTACCAAAGACTGCCAGCCTTGTTAATTATATTTGGCCAAGGCGATTCCTATGGAGTGTATTTGTTTTGATATGACGCCATTTTTAGGGGATTCGGGCAACTTCATTTGTTACTGTGAGCCGTGGTTCGTTCTTTGTTATGCTGCAGCTGCCACTGCAACTACGATGTTAAAGTAAACATAAGACTGGTTGGATCGATTCAATATACTAGGATATGCTGTTATTGGTGTTAAAGTAAAGTTCACCGTCTAGTAGTGCTTAGGGTTAGCCTAAAGCTAAAATTTAGGAAGGGTAACTACCTTCCCGGACGTTCTGACGTTGATAGACTGCAGGAAGAGAATTTGAGGGAAACCTTCCAGGAACAGTTGAAATATTAAACTAGAGAGTTTAAAATTTGAAGTAGAAGATGGATGCAATAATTATAGGACAATAGTTTGTAAATTGCCGAACGGTGTTTTAGTGGGGTGGGGGAAGTAAAAACACAGCCAGTAATACTAGAGAAAAGGCTTTAAGTTGTGAAGTGGTGTGAAGGTTAAGGTGTGAAGTGTAGGCCATAGATAAAATTGCTGATCTAGAAGATACAACCAGATGGTATAATGGTAAAACATTGCATTGGCTTGGTAAAAAGTCAAGAGGGAATAGTCGGTCTAAGCTTATCCCAGTTAAATATAGGAGCGGAGTCACAATTAGTGATAAGGAAAGAGTTAAAGAGAGATGCGCAGAACATTTTGGGAATGTGCTAAAACGTGATGAAGTTACGGGAAGTGATACAGAAAAGAAAGTTTAAGTTTTTTTCGCTTTAGAAGTGAAGGAATGTTTAATTCCTTCACTGTATTGCGAGAAAGAATTAAAGACTCTACTAAAAAAAATTAGAAAATAGCATGGCCACAAGGCTGATAGCGTGGCAAATGAGCTTTTTTTAATATGGTGGTTGTAACGTTAGAGATGAATTGCTGAAGATTATGAATATGATTTTTTTTAAAAGGGGAAATATTTTGAGATTTTAAGATAACTGTAACTAAACCCCTCTGTAAGAAAGGTGGTAAGAGTGATTGTAGTAACCATAGAGGCAATTTATTTAGTATGACGATAGTTTTCATACTTAGAGATCATTTTGATCCATTTTTAAGAGAAGAACAATAAGGTTTCAGGAAGGGGAGAGGATGCGCTGACCAAACTGTCGGTCTTAGATTAACAGCTGAGAAGTGCCCGAGTCGTCATATTCCTTTAGTCCTTGGTTTAACAGATTATGAGCAAGTGGTGGATTCAGTATACAATTAAATAAAAAAACACAAAAAGTTTTTTTAACGGAAAGTAAGGAGCGACATTAAAACTTAAAGCAAACAGAAATTACTTCGTATATGAAAGGGACTGCTTCCTCATCAACGCCCCGCTCTTTACGCTAAAGTTTGACTCTTTCTCTTAACTCTACTTTTTTAAAACAGTAAAAAACTTTAGAGCAGTGGTTCTCAACCGGGGTCCACATGGACCCTAGGGGTCCATGTAATATTTCCGGGGTTCCACAGGCAAAACACAACAAATTGGGGGTCCACAATGATATTTTAGGGGTCCATGAAGAAAACAAACTCAGAACGCTCTTTATTTTTAAGAATTCAATTTCTACTGCAATTTACATTATTTTGGATCGGTTTAGTGACCTACTCGGAATGGATATACGATTTGGGTTTCAATTCCTTTCAAAGTTAATGTTGCCGATATAGAATTATCTTTGCAAGAGCCCTTCATACAAAGTGATTTACAAAGTGATTACAAAGTGATGAAATACAAACAAAGTGATTACAAAGTGATGAATTACAAAGTGATGAAATAACGCGTGCAAAATCCGAAGATGAAAAGTACAATATATGGAAAACAACGGACGTTGCTACAAAGTACCCTTTGCTCTGGGATAAAGCGCAGTTCTACGTTATTCCTTTTCCTATCTTATCTTGTTGAAGCGGGATTTGGTCGTGTTTCTCAAATTTTATCAAAAGCTCACAATAGACTTGACATTGTGAAAAGATAGAACCAAATATAAAGAAACTTGTCGAGAAGCATCAACCACAGGGATCTCATTCAATAAACATGTCTTTTTCCTTTTTTTAATCATACACTAAATTTCAACTGCTTTTTTCTATCCAGTTTACATAAGTAAAGTTGGAGTGAATTAAACTTCCTGAGGAGCTCTACTCTCCATGAGCTTTAGTTGCTTGCCAATCGAAGAAACTTGTTGAAACTTGTAGTTATTATCACAATAATAGCAATAATAATAATAATTATTATCATTATATTAGAATACTTTATTTGTATTAAATTAGTTTTCATTTAAAAATAAAGCTTGATTGTATGCTATTTGTTTGATAAATAAAACCTTAAAATTTATGTTAGTGAAGTAACATTTTTTTCTTATGTACAATAGCTATGAAGGGGTCCACCAAGATAAAAAGAGAGGAAAAGGGGTCCATGGGAAAAAAAGGTTGAAAACCACTGCTTTAGAGTAAAGAGTGGGGCGTTCTGGCAAAAACTACAAAACTCTACATTTTTGTAGATATGAGCTTGAAACTTCTACAGTAGGGTTCTCTAATACGCTGAATCTGATGTCGTGATTTTCGTTTATATTCCATGACTTTTAGGGGGTTGATTTCCCCTATTTTCTAAAATAAGGCAAATTTTCTCAGGCTTGTAACTTTTGGTGGGTAACATGATTAAACTTATATATTTAAAATCAGCATTAAAATGCGATTCTTTTGATGTAGCTATTGATATCAAAATTCCATTTTTTAGAGTTTTGTTTACTATTGAGCCGGGTCGCTCCTTACTACAGTTCGTTACCACGAACTGTTTGAAGGAGCTATAGCAAAGGTCCTATATTGTATACCACATAAATCAAAGCAATTATTGCTATATACGGGAACAATATTGCTGTGACTAAATTCAAAAATGAGACTTGATTTTGTATTACATATAATACAAAATCAAAAAAATATAATAAATCAATATAATAAATAATCATATAATAAATGATATAATATAATATAAAAAATCAATATAATAAATGATATTGATCATTTTAATCGATTTTATCCAGACGAGCACGACAAGGGCTTTAGGAGAGCATGGAATCAAATGGGAAAGAAAAACTCTCCTTGAGCTGATGATTTGAGCGTCATAAATGAAAAGAATAATTCTTTGGAAGTTTGGAATAGTTCTGGGCGCAAAAATGTGCTTGAAAATATTTAGGTCTTCAAATTTAAATTTAGAAGATTTTCAATTTTTCAATTTATTAAATCAATTTTTAAATTTTTAAATTTTCATTTTCAATTTTTAAATTTAGAAGAATAAGTCGCCAGGATTGGGAATAAGTGAAGGTGGAGAGGTAATCAATTCGATCAAATCAGTAGCCAGACTTACCAACGCAGCAAGGGCGCATCCAGGATTTTCGTTAGAGAGTGGCATTTTTCTGGGGAGGGGACAAAACGAACTTTAAACACATCAAAGATTTGTTTATATGCATTTTTGTTGCGCTTTTACCAGTCAGACAAAAATTTTAGGGGGAGGGGACATCGTCCTTTTCTGTTGTAGTTGTAGAAAAAATACGCTCGTCTTTCGTCCTCTGTGTCACCAAACACAAATTGAACGAAAGTCATAGAAACGAAAAGAATATACAAATCAAATAAATTAAAAAAACAAGGAAAATAAAATATATACTACAAATCAAATCATCTTCTCTTCTCACCACACTCTTGTGACTGGGAAAAAAAAACAACAAACCTAATAAAATCAAACGAAATTACAACCAGTTGAAAATCTTTGTTGAAGACACAAAAACTCCCAATGCCTCTAATATTTGTATCTCTTTATCTTTACTAACATGAGTAAAACCTAAAACGAGAGGGGTGGACGTCTTCAGACCCAGAGATTTGATTTTTCTGATTAAAATATTTCTCTCAGTTGTGAAACGAGGGCATTCTGAGAGAATGTGATCAATTGTTTCATCAATATTAAACACCTATAAAAAGGGCATGACTTGCAATCTGTAAGATGATACAGTGCTTGACGAGATCTGGTCGTTGCATGACCAGTTCTCAGACGGAAAATAGAGTTTGCAATTTTCCTATTTGGGTGGATAAGGTGATACAATGCCCCTCAAAAGACAAAACATAAATATTTGTTGTTGCAATACATGTATTATTACTTCTAAGAGAATTTGGAGCAGAGGTTATTAACTTTGAGGATTCATTTACAGTGAGAGCAAACTTCCAAGTAATTGGATGGTGAATAGCCTGTTTTGCAATACTGTCAGCAATTTTATTTCCCTTAATCCTTATGTGAGAAGGAACCCAGACCATTTTCAGTTGAAGAGCATGAGAAGACATTATTTTCTGAATCTTTTCCTATAGATGAACAATGATTGGAATAACTTTTCCTTGCCTCTTTTTTAGATCAGAAAGAACACTTTTAGAATCAGAAAAGATAACAAATGTACCTGATCCTACTTCCAGCACTGTATCCAGAGCTTTTTGGAGAGCAAGGCATTCTGCATGGAAAATTGAAATCGTCCTTTTCTTCCAACGCTCTAGGTACTAACGAAAAGTGAGTCATCGCTGAGCTATGGTGCTGCTGTGAGTTGTTAGTAGTTGTAGTAGCAGGTACGCTAATGAAAATGGTCACGTGTGGTTTTGAAACTCGAGTGCTTCAAAAAACAGAGGAAGATTCGTTTAAACGTTTTCCCCAGGAATTCTCTAAAGACAGTGCTAGGTACCCGTTTGACTGAGCATATGTCAAACAACAAGAAGCAAAAAAAATGCTGCTCTATTTACTTTCTAGGGCTATAACAAAAGAATAGTTGATGTAGCTAGAACATGTTTTACGGAGAAAATATTACTGATTGTCAAATTTCGTTTTTTTGGGCATCCAACTGGGGCAAAATAAAAAGTGGGCCGCTCTCGAACGGGTGGAAAGCAAGGATTTGAAGGAATTTGTAGCTTCGTGAGAGGGAGTAAAAGGTCATCTTCGAAGAGATTGGGAGGAGAAGCAGCTTACGCAGCTGCATTAGCCTTAGTCCCTCAATCGGCTTGGTATTGAAGTGAGTCTTTAGTAGTGACAGCAGTAGTAGATTTAAAATGAAACTAAGATTTATTAATGGGTGCAAATGTGATTTGTAATACCTACAATTTATTTTTTAATTGTTCACATTTGTAATTAGAAGGTATAACCATTATTAAATTTACATTTAATTTTAATTGCAAGTGAGACGGTAGTATGAACTTCTAGAAAGGGAAGTATGAGCTTTTGGAAGAGTTTTTTTGGAAAGGGACTGGGGCGAATCTCCGGCCTTTGTATTACGGAGGCAAGCGGGGCCCATATCTGGATAGTTAAGGGGCATAAGATATACAATATTTTTTCTCCATATTATTGGAGAGGGGACAGCGCCCCTAGAAGGGGAGGGGATATACAATATCTCGGGGTAGGACAATAATAAAAAATAATTGTTCGGAAAGTTTATATAAGAAATGTACAGAAATTAAAGAAAGTTTAGAATTTGGGGGAGGGATTGATACCCCACCCCGTTGTACTTCCCTGAATGTGATATAAGAAATTGTTTCGCCTTCAAGTTACCTTATACCTCTGGTCAAGGGCGTTGTCAAATTTTTTGCTAAGTCAAAAGACGGTGAGAAGCTGATTAGACAATTAGACATATAGGAGGTGCCGCCCTTTGTCAAGCTCCTTACACTAGTGTTTGTTCGGACAATAAACTTTCCGGTCAGAATTAAGAAATTTTGCGGCATCAAACTACAGATAGTACACAAACAACATAATTAACATCAGCAATAAGTTTTATAAATAGTACAAGAAATAAGACATATATCTCTATGAGTAACTCTATTAATATAAATAAAAACAAATATTTATAACTCTTCGAGTTATTAAAAAATAAAGAAATAGCATAATGTAAAGAAAAAAAACAACTAAAAATACCAGAAGGTCAACAAAATGTCAAAAACAGTTCTAAATGATCTTTAAAAATAAGCTGTTAATACATTTTTAGCATATTTTTCGTTTACCGAATGTAGCTTATTGATTAAGTTCAGGTTACGACCTATTGAGTGTATCATTATCCTATGGAATATATTTAAAATTTGCCGTAAAGATTATTAGTATTTTCACTCATATACAATTCAGTTATTTGTAGTTTTAAAAATTGTTCCTAGCCTTTATAATATCTTTTTTAAATTATCCAACAAAACTTTTAATTTTTAACGCACGTTTTTTTAACTTTTTGTGGATATAATAAATATGGTTACATATATCATTTCGTGCAATGACTGTGACTATTCAACAACTATAGGTGATGACAAATTACGATGGCATATTCACATTCAATATACACCTGGAATTATGCATTAAAAACCTCTTTACGAAATAACCCAAGATATAAACAAAAGTATTTTGGCGGAAATTTCCTCTTTTGATACGGTTGGATTTATATAGCAACTATTTTTGTTCGGGTTATTTTCTAGTAGAAGATCGTAGAAAATTGATATACTACCACCCTCCCTCAGCCGTTTACATATCACTTTTTTAGTACCCAATTGAACCACAAGAATTAAAATACATTAGGACTTATAGGCTATTCAAGATGAAGAGACAGAAGTTTTGTCGAGGAACTCAGGACTTACAGTACCCGTAGCTCTCAAGTAATGCTCTTAATCAACTTTCTCCTCACAGTTGTTAATCAAATTTTTCTAAGTTAACATTTTTCGTTTTTGAATATTCTTTATTTTTGTGTGTATTTGATTTCTTTTTACTCCACATTCTAATACTTATTATAAGTTGTTTTTGTGGATAATAAAAAAAATGTTATTATAGATAATAGCGACTTAAAACTATTTTTCGTATCAAAATGATCGCCTTCTGGCCTAATTTGTACTTTCGAGTTCCGAATCAATGCTTATATAGCAGCAAAGATGTAACTACTATGATGTTTTTTTTTGAGTTGATGATAGGTCTTACGATCCAACTTTTTTAGAGCCCTTGCGAATAAAAAACAATTACTGACACCATCGAAAATGAGGCTGCTGTCATTGATTATTTCCACCCATGAGGAAATTGTGCTTGAGAATGTGTGGGTGTGTGGGGGGGGATTTGGGTTTGATAACCTTGAGTTTAACTCATGAATATGGAAGCTAAAGCTTCAAAGATACTTTTAAGGTTGTCCAATCAACTTTTTGAGTCCCATTGTGGATCTATTTATGCGCTTCGATTTATAGGCAACCTTCAAAAGTGAGATGCTATTACTGTGACATATATTATGACAAATATAACTGTGACAATAACTGTGACAAATATTACTGCGACATTATATGCCTACAAATAATTATAGAATTTAGTAGTTTTAAAATTATTTTTGAAAGAGCTTGATCTAGTACCGATCGACTATTTTATTCCCTCTACATGAAATAAAGTGTAACTGAATGGTTTCAAGGCTAACACATTTAAAGTCAGGTAGTTTCAGAAGCACAAATAAATAACCAAAAATACAAAATATAGTATAAAACCACAATGTACCAGATAAATACAGCTTGGACTGCATTAATACAAATGTTACATTTATACATAAACTGGGAAGCCAAAACAGTAAACCCAAAATGACAACAGCCAGCCCCTTATGTTTATATGGTGCAAATTCCCCGAAAAGCATCCAAGGAATTGGCCCAAGACCAAGAGAAAATGCCCCAGCATAAATTATAACACACGCAACAGGTATCCAATTCCAGGGGAAAGCAGGGTCCACTATCTCCAAGTCTTCAAATAATATATATAAGCCTAGCGCTAAGCCAGCAGCAGCACATGTCCCAGTTGATACTAAAAGCATCAGTTTCTTTCCCTTCTTATCTATAAGGAATCCACAGACCAATGTTGCCACAAGTTGTAAACAATACAGGACCACAACTGGAAAGTGTGTAAATCCTGAGCTTGGTAAAGCATCATTCTTATATCGTTCAAATGCAAATAGGAGAACACCGTCAATGCCAGAGAATTGTCCAAAAAACATTATTGCACCAGCTATATACACTGGCTTGTAAAATTCTGGCCGGAAAATTTTAAGTGTACCAAAATCTTTTTCCAATGATAAAATATCGCAGGCGTCCTGAACTGCATTGAACTCTGGATGAATCTCAGGGCGTCCACGTAGTTTTTCTAAACTCCTCATAGCACTATTGGGTTTTCCTTTCCGTATCAAATACCGAAAAGACTCTGGCAAAATAGACATTAGGGCTAAAGAATGTACAATGCTGACGATTAAACCACAAATTCCAACGTAGTACCAGGAAATCACTCGAGAGGCGCTGAAACAAACCAAACTTCCAAATATACTTGCGAATGTTGGTAGGGATGCCGCTAATCCTCGATTTGACGGATGAGATATTTCACTGATATACACCTAAAAAGAATTATAAGTGTCAAATATTATTAATCATGCTTACACTTTTATTATGTAAAAAAAAGGGAAAGCAAACGCCTGTTAAGAGGACTCGATACCTTTATAAATCATTTTGCGAGCTTGAAGGTCGGCTGACCGTCTGAACGACAAAGGGTACATTAGTGAATTTTCCCAAGGGGCTGGTTATCATTGTAGGCTATTGAAAATTTGCAGTTTGACTATGAATTTGATTGAAAAATAGTGAAATTATGTCAGCAACATTTTCAATCAAAGCGGTTTGCATCGCAAGAACCTCCCAAAGCTGCAAAATTGATCAACTAGCATTTCTTTTGAGCGGATTTTGGCATTTCCCTAGCAAGCATGCTATAACATTTTTAGGGACTGCCCTATCCCGAATCTAAAAAAAGATTCTACTCTGTTTAATCGAAAAAAAATTCACACTTCCTAATGATTTATGTTTTAAACTGGATATCTCTATCTCCGGCACAAAACGAGAAAAGTTAAATGATTTTTCTAAGATTTCCTGGAAAGTAGATATTAGCTTTGAGTTTTCTGTCTTCATTTGGATCTCTTATCCAAGCTCTACATTTTATGCCAAGATCACCCAAAAAATTCTAGATAGTTTGGCTGCAAAAATTAATAAGTTTATAATCAAGGAGGCACACTCGTGCCTCTATAAAGAGGCGACACACGACAATGTTAAGCGATCTTCGGTTCCAGTGGTCGCAGAGGGATGGGGAGGGACGCATTTCGTAGCCCGAGCTCCAACTAAGAAACCTGCAAAATTTCATCCCCCTCCAACTTTTCCTTCATGGGGAAAATCTGGCCGAAAGTTTCGACCCGTCAACCCCAGCCCTCCTTTAACGTTGTCCGATCGGGCTGAAATTCACAAGTTAAGGTCCCCTAGGGCCCAGGAGCTTATCCGCGAAATTTCAGCTTGATCAAATAACTCCTTCCCTGTTTTCCAGAAACCGCGCATAGCCACTTAAAATTCATTTACTTTTTTTTTCTAGACGCCTACAGGTCACATCCGACATCGGATCTGGGTGTACGAAGACTCATTCGATGCGGAATTCTCCGAGTAATTTTCCTGGAAAGTTTCGTAGGAAAATCTTAACCCCCCGAAAGTTTAGACCCTCCACCCTCCCCCCCCTTTTAACGTTGTCCGATCGGGCTGAAATTCACAAGTTAAGGTCCCCTACGGCCCAGGAGCTTATCCGCGAAATTTCAGCTCGATCCGATAACTCCTTCCCTGTTTTCCAGAAACCACTCATTAGCTATTTAATTAACGGATTTCTCTCCATAAGAGCCCATGTTAATTTGAAATTTTTAAAAGTTATTGAGAAGTTATATTTACACACATGCAAGTTATTAGCTCAGTTGGTAGAGCGTGAGACTTTTAATCCTCGGGTCAAAGGTTCAAGTCCCTTACGGGCGGTTTTTTTTCACAACATCAAAAAAATTTTGATAACACCTGGACAGCTTATCATTTGAGAGATAACAGAATATTAGCTTCTTATGAGCAAAAGAAACATTTCGGTCATTCTATCTATTTTTTTCTATTTTATACAATGATTTAAAAGCGGGGGGGGGGCAGCCACCCAAGTTCCTCTCCTAATTCCTGTACGAGGAGTACAGGAATTATTAAATTACATCCACCATGGATTGTAGAAAAACGTACAGAAATAATATGAAAAAAACTTCGTTTTCTTAAAGAGTTAAAGAGGCTGCGTCCCAAAGTCGAACCTTAAAACGTACAGGAATTAGAAGAGGCAGTTGGGGGGCTGCCGCCCCCCAAACCCCCAGCTTTTAAAGACTCTTTTGTACAGGTTTTTTGTTTTTTTGCTAACCCCCCGCTCTTGGCTTCGGAAAGGCCCTCTTTTAATTAACAAAAAATTGAAATGAATGAATAATGGAATAACTTCGAAAAATGTTAAACACAAGAGGACAGGAGAACCATTGCGCCGAAACTAGTAATTAGTAACAATGAAGTCCCCCCACAAAAAAAAACCTGTACAAAAGAGTCTTTAAAAGCTGGGGGTTTGGGGGGCGGCAGCCCCCCAACTGCCTCTTCTAATTCCTGTACGTTTTAAGGTTCGACTTTGGGACGCAGCCTCTTTAACTCTTTAAGAAAACGAAGTTTTTTTCATATTATGGACAAGATAAAGTGATTCTTTATCATTTCCTTATTTAAAAGGGATCTCAGGTCCAGCGCGAAAGCCACTTGGCTTTACCGTCAAAGCCACTTGGCTTTGACGGCTCACTTGATACTTGAAGGAAATGTGAGATTCTATTCTACTCTCTAGAGTTCTCATGAAAGAAAGGCTAACGTGGGCAGGTCACGTTTGACAGATGATAATTTACCAAAGATTGTGATTTTTTGGGCATCCATCTAGGGCCAAAGGAAAAGAAAGCTGTCCCTAAATAGGGTTGTCATATGAAAAGATTAAAGGAAAACTGAAACTTCATCATCGAAGGAAATAGTGAAGCTTTGAATACATAGGGATGGAGGAGGGGTGTACAGAGCTATGTTGGTCTCATGGGACTTGATTTCGCACTCGATTGTTGGTATTAGAAGTTTAGCAGGGCCGTAACCAGGACTTTTGTTCGGGGGGAGGGGGTACAAAAACAACTTTATAAAACCCAAAAGAATCGCTTTCAAGTATTTTCGTTACTTTTGTACGAATCAAACAAATTTTAGGTGGATGGGTCTAACCAGCAACCCTCCCTCACCCTGGACACGGCCCTGCGTAGTAGCACTAGATATTTGAGGTGATTTCTGAAAATTTTATTCCTCCACGGTCTTTTAAGAACATTTCACTAAAGATCAATTGTTTACCCTAGTCATATTTCACGGGGGAAACGGTAAAAATGTATGGAACAAACGAAAATAGTTGGAAATCCAAAAAAAAACACTCAAAGTGTTTGCAGTGATTGCTCAAAGTGCCCCAATCTTCTCCTACCTTTGTAATTGCTAGCCTTGATGCAATGCAAGCTAGAGCAAAGGGCTAGAGGCCCATGCACCTCAACTATGTCACAAAACATACCGCTTGTTATTATCAAATTTTACATCCATGGACAATATGGTTATTCGCCTCTTCTATCCTGACATAAATCATCTGGGGCTGAACCAGGTGGATCTCGCTCTAACTAAAGTTTAGTTTATAAACTACAGACAGATAGATATATATATATTTATTGCAAAAAAAGTCACATGGTCACGGAAAACACAAAATACTAATAAAAATAACAATTCAACAATGCACACAAAATAAAATAGAAAAAAAAGAACAACACAGAAAACTTAAATACACAGAGGCGGGCCTAGAAAAAACTTTTAAGGGTGGGGAATATGACAAGGGTGCCAATAAACACAATCTCGGGGGGGGACAAGGGCACCAAAAATTGACCAAATTGACAAATTAACTTCAGAAAAGAGTGAAAACAGAAAAAAAGAAATGGGGGCACCAGAAAAGTCTTGGGGACCTAGGGTTCCCTAAGGCTCCGTGGAACCGAAACTCTAAAAAATGGAATTTTGATACCAATAGTTACTTCAAAAGAATTGCATTTTAAATTTGATCTTAAATATAGAAGTTTCATCAATATTAGTCTTACCCATCAAAAGTTACGAGCCTGAGAAAATTTGTCTCATTTTGGAAAATGGGAGGAAACACCCCCGAATAGTCATACAATCTTAACGAAGATCAAACCATCAGATTCAGCGTATCAGAGAACCTTATTGTAGAAGTTTCAAGCTCCTATCTACAAAAATGTGGAATTTCGCATTTTTTGCTAGAAGACAAATCACAGATGCGTGTTTATTTGTTTTTTTTGTTGTTTTTTTCCCAGGGGTGATCATATCAACTCAGTGGTCATAGAATGTCGCAAGAGGGCTCATTCTAATGGAAATTAAAAGTTCTAGTGCCCTTTTTGAGTGACCAAAAAAATTGGAGGGCACCTAGGCCCCCTCCCCCGCTCAATTTTTTCCCAAAGTCACCGGATTAAAATTCTGAGATAGCCATTTTATTCATCCTAGTCGAAAAACCTAATAACTATGTCTTTGGGGATGACTTACTCCCCTACAGTCCCTGTGGAAGGGGCTGCAAGTTACAAACTTTGACCTGTGTTTACATATAGTAATGATTACTGGAAAGTGTACAGACTTTTTCACGGAGATTTTTTTGGTTTGGGAGGGGGGAAGTTGTGGGGGGTTACGTGGAAGATCTTTCCATGGAGGAATTTGTCATGGGGGAAGAGAATTTCAGTGAAGGGGGCGCGGGATTTTCTAGCATTATTTAAAAAAACAATGAAACAATAAATATGAAAAGTTTTTTTCAACTGAAAGTAAGGAACAGCGTTAAAGCTTAAAACGAACAGAAATTATTATGCATATGAGGGGTTAACCTCCTCGTAATACCTCGCTCTTTACGCTAAAGTACTTTTAGTATATTTATTCTACGGCCTTTGTGATTCAGAAGTCATTCTTAAGGAATTGGGACAAAATTAGGCTTTAATGTAAACAGCGAGGTATTGACGAGGGGTTGAACCCCCTCATATACGCAATAAAACATACGGATATAGAAGTTCATCACGTAAGTTAATTCGTAAGTTACGTATATTTTTTACCAATGAAAACGTTCGTAAAAAGTAATAAGAAATTTTTAAGTAATCAAAAAATTGGAGGGCAACTAGGCCTCCTCCCTCGCTCTTTTTTTTCTCAAAATCTTCCGATTAAAACTATGTGAAAGCCATTTAGCCAAAAAAGATTTATATGCAAATTTCGTTTTAATTATTTATGTGTGGAGATCCAAGATCAAAACATGCATTAATTCAAAAACGTCCAGGAATTAAATAAAAAAAAAAACAAGTTTTTTAACTGAAAGTAAGGAGCGACATTAAAACTTAAAACGAACAGAAATTACTTCGTATATGAAAGGGGCTTTTCCTCCTCTACGCCCTGCTCTTTACGCTAAAATTTTTTACTGTTTTAAAAAGTAGAGTTGAGAGAAAGAGTCAAACTTTTGCGTAAAGAGCGGGGCGTTGAGGAGGAAAAGCCCCTTTCATATACAAAGTAATTTCTGTTCGTTTTAAGTTTTAGTGTCGCTCCTTACTTTCAGTTAAAAAAAACTTGTTTTTTTTTTATTTAATTGCTTCAAGAAACGACATTTGAAGAAAAAAGAGAAAACAGAATTTCGACTTAATAAGCCAAAAATATGTGTTGGATTATCTTGATTTTAAGATCGCCAAAAAGAGCATGCGTCTGTAGCTGCAAGACCATCTTTCAAATATAAATTCCTCGTGATCAAAAACGAGTTAAAGCAAGGGGATATGCACGAGTTAAAGCAAGGGTAGGTGTACGTTACTTTAGGCTGTCCTGACTCAAAAAGCGATATATAACATTGCTACATCAAACTGATATTTACACCCTTCCCAGGGGCGTTTCCAGGGGAGGAGGTACTGGGTTTGAACCCCCTCCTCCACCCCAAAAATTTTGACTTTTAAGAAATGTTACAAAAATGTACATAAACACATTTTTTTAATGTATTTGTTAAGGTTACTTATAAACCCCCTCCGAAAAAATTATCCCCCCAAACAAAAATGCTGGATACGCCCTTGACGCTACCCACTAAAATTACGAGTCGGATTGATTGTTGGCGTCCAATTCGGATTGTTAAACCAGTCATATGAGTAGAGGGTCTGGCCCCCAGGCTCTAAACATCCCATTAAATTTCAGACATTTGCTGATATGATTTCTGGAGCATCACAAGGATGGAAAATCCTTATATCGCTCCAAGCTGCGATTTAAGGCAATTTAAGGTAATCATATTTTTTTTATATATTCCATATTTTTCTTATATTTATTACTGTTTTTAAGAAACACTCTCTCAAAAGCAGAAACCCCTCCCACCAAATAGCATGCTCGCGAACTATACGAGGCAATCAAAAATTTATGAATTCTATGGATATAGCTATTGACCTTTTCTTACTTGGGG